>NW_015505771.1:455445-462241 GCF_001515645.1 Sinocyclocheilus grahami | reverse complement strand
CATCTGCACCGCCGCGCGCTCAATCCACTCAGCGTGCTTTGTTTATCAGCTCGCGCACATCAGCTATACAGGCATTAATACTGAATGTTTAACATTATATTCATTGCATACATATACTTCGTAGTAGACATCCTTAACTCCTTTCTGCTGTCTGTTGTTCTGTTGTTGGTGTTTCTTTGTCTGAATATGGCGCTTATCACATGCTGTGCGGTATCGGCGTTTGGTATCGGGGCATTTTAACGAGTATGAGTACGAGTACAGGAGACCAGTATCGGTATCGGTGCATCCCTACTAAATACATACAAATAAAGATTAGGGCTATGAATTTTACACATTAATATTTGTGTAGGACATAACAGGGCAGGCTGTCACACTATATAGGGTAAGATGTCACAATCGAACCTGCCACAGTAAAATACAGTAAAGTAACTATGAAATGTAAATCAATTCATAATGCTTTAAGAATGTTAAAGGTAAACATACAAAAATACATGCCAAAAATACGTGCTAAATACATGTATGTGATAATAGCTATAATATTATATTAAAATTAGCTATCAAACGAAACAGAACATTTATTTTAGTTAGTTGCCACGGCAACATTTCTTAAACTAAAAAAATTAACAAACTAAAATTGAAATAAAAGTATAAAACTACAAAAAATGACAAAGCAGTGAAATTATTTAAACTTTAACTAAAATAAAAATGAAAAAGGAAAATATAAAAATAAAAACTGATTCAAAATATTAATAAAACCTATATTCTAATACTCTCAATGATACTAAAATAAGACTGATAAATAAAATTAAATATTAATATTGCATATCATTGCATATTTGGATTAAATCTATACATATAGTTAGATAAATATTTCTTAATAATAATAATAATAATAATATTTAAGATTTGATAATTGTTCTCTTATTTACTTGTCTGACTTAAAAAATGTTTTAAAAATTTTAATTTGTGCACATTTCTCAGCAAATTCTGGTTACTTATAAATAATTAACTGACGGTCATAGATATGTATAGGTAGATCCCCCATTCGACTGCCCCAAGCAAGTAGATGCGTCCACCATCTTTAACGGTCAACATCATTGACATCATTCACCATAATAATCAATGATTATTCAAAGATGCCACAATTCTGCACAGCTGCCGGGATTTAAATTCCCGAAGAAACGGGATAACCTTTCACAGGTGAGAATGTGTTGGTTTGTGTTTTTAAATGTAACTTTTAAGGTGTGTTAGCTAACGCGCTCATCTTGTTGTATGGTGTTAGTTAGGTCTACACAACAACATGTTGAGCTCTCTCGGCCACCGCACTCAAGGGTTCGCAGACCATCGGCTTTAATGGTGAATGACGTTCAGTTGCCCCTCAGAATATGGCGGACGGCTTACGTATAGCGGCCCATAGAAACAGCCGCTATTGAGGCATCTACGTATACATATCTATGCTAGTAAGGATGTAAATCAATATTATTTTCATCATGATGTCATTAACGGAAGGGAACCACTGTGTTCTGCTCTTGCTGTTGTATTCCTCTGTGCATCTATTCCAGTTAGCCTAATTCCAGAGCTGCACTCCAGCTGTTGTGTCCTAAAAGCAATTTCTCCTGTTACAATGAATCTCCAATGCCAGCAGAGCACACGACAGCAGACGTGAGTCCTTTGACACAGATGAGGCTCAGCTCCAGGTCGCTGCATCGGGCTGCGAGCGGTCGCGCACTTTGTCTGATGCAGATGGATGACCTTGTTCCACTGAGATGTTCTTCAGTTTCACAATTGCCACAGACTCCATGTGTGCAATTCAGACAGAGAACGAGCGGACAATCTTCCCTCCCTAAGACTCATTTGAGTCACTTGCTCAGAAGGAAAGCAGCCTTAAGAATCGTCTTGTTATCTCTTAATTATCTATGCTTTGATTTACGGCACTACGGCAGACGGCACACAGCGAGGCCCGGGGGAGTTTTGAAACACCTCTAGCGAGCTGGTAAAAATTAATAATTGTTCTCAAAGGCTGAACCTCCCTCATATTAGCTGAAGTATTTCATTTGCAGTCAATGTAAGAGAGGGAGTGTGTGAAAGATTAAAAGGAAAATGAAAATTGTGTTGAATATTCAGAAATGATGGAGTGTTTTGGTTCCCTTGAGCGAATTAGATTACGAATTTATTTCACTGTTTTGCAGCCGGTGGCTAGGTTTAATTCTAAAGAAGAGGAAAAGAAGTGAGAGTTTATTGGTCTAACAATGGTTCTATAATATCTGATTTATGTTTTAGAGTGCAGGTAATAACCTCTGTAATTTCTCAGGAGATATGCTTTGTAACCTACCTCTTTTTTCATTGTTTTGCTATGTTGGTCGGATATTTTAACATAATTGTTTGACATTTTGACAAAAACATTGTTGTGGACACAATTTTATAATGAATAAAATTACAAGACATAAAATGATAACTTGTCCCAATAAAAACCTCAGATTATATAGCTGACTCTTATTTTACCAATTGTAAAAACTGAAATTATATTTTTAATAATAATAATAACACAATTTTTAAATTTATTTATTTCAAGTAATTTTTTTTTTGCATTCTGGATAGCATTTTTTGTTATAGAATTCTGAACACAATTGATCTGGCCTGTAAAAAGCGTAGTGGTTTAATCCGTATCTGCAGAAAGCAGACACCAATGCAAATAAAACAGTTTTGACCTAATGCCCTGGTACCAAATTTGATAAAATAAAAAAAAGAACCAATGATAGGCAGCAATTAATTTAGCTGCCTAAAGGATTTGCATAATAATACTTTGCATGCAAAACTGGATCTTTCATATCCACCGAGTGACAGCAAAACCAGACTTCTGAAAGAAATCAATTAACTTTATTTGAACAACAGATAAAACCTGTAGTTAAAAATATCCTAAACTTCAATGATACGCTTTGTTCACATTTTTTTTACCACACATGTTGCAAAATATAAGAATAATGCCACTCCTTTAGGTAAATAGCCTCTCCGAGCTTGTAGTGGAACAATTGTGGGCGATAAATGCTGCAGCAGTGTGGGCTGTTTTTCACCGGAGAGTCGCTAGGTACTGGCAGGTTTGGTTTCATATTGCTGAGAGCAGAGAAAACAACCCTGCTGCAAAAATAACTGAAATCAAATCATGTTGTTCGCTCATATTCCCCATTGAGACCCCTCCTGCAGCCAGCAGTTGCACAACAGACCGTTGGTAACAATCTGCTTGGCTGGAACAAGAGAAGACATTCAGTGCCAAAAAACACGGCCTCCTCCTGTCACTCTGACAGAAAACAGAGTCTGACCATACACAGGGCAAAGAGGTGGAGGATTTGACAATGGTCTCCCCGAGGGCTGTCAATCAACTGCGGTATAAACTTGTGGCATCTACACCTCTGGTTGTACTGGCGGAGGGTCAGAGGCGGTGACTGAGCGCACTTGGAGCGCCACAGATGTGCCCTCTTTCTACTACAGCGATGCTGTCTCCTATTTTGATTCAAAACTAAAAATTGATGGTGACGGTACATTCCATGACAGAGAATTTATATGGTCATATTAGTGATAATACTACCAGTCATGTCTGCGCAAGGATTTTGATTCACAATTTATTGGTTTTCCTTAAATTTGTTTAATCTTAGAGTAGTCCAAAAAGTATTTGGACACTTACAGTGGGTATAGAAAAGAATCACCCCCCTTTACAATAATCACATTTTGTTGCATTGCAGCCTGAAATGAAGATGGACACAGCTTTTGTTTTATGCGGCTGTATTTACTGTATTTGTAACATCCAAGTGAAAGATATAACACCAACATGTCAGAAAAAAAAATCAGAATTCACTGAGATGGAAAAAAGATCTCTGGATGTGTGTGTGTGTGTGTGTGTGTGTTTGTGTATACTGTGCAAAAATAAATCAATAAATAAACAAAAATTTCATCCTGAGAAAAATTAAGCATCATTATTTATTTGCCGTATGACTTTAGTGTCCAAATGCTTTGTTTATTTCAACAAACACTGCACCATGTGAAAGTGCACAAGTGAAACTAGATCACTTGTGCAACTACGATAAAGTGATAGAATTCATAAAAAAATAAGCGTAACAGGATGAATGATAAAAATCCCAGTTTTTTTTTTTCAGTTTATGGTGCAGATTCTGTCTCTTCTTGGAGTCATGCAGAGTTAAAATGGCCCATGAAGTCTATTGCATAACTAGAATTTACCATGAAAATGAGTTTTCATAAACTGAAAGCCAACCGGAATGCACAGCGTCTTTAAGACACTTCGCTATAAAAGGCTTGCAACTGTCTGACACAAAGTCATTTGAGCTGATGTCAGAACGAGAGCAGGTCACACTGAGTGGTAAACCTTTCCTTCTCTGCTTCTCACCAACACCAGCTCTCCAAATTACAGAGAAAACATCACAAATTAAA
The DNA here is from genome assembly GCF_001515645.1 of Sinocyclocheilus grahami. Taxonomy (NCBI): domain Eukaryota; kingdom Metazoa; phylum Chordata; class Actinopteri; order Cypriniformes; family Cyprinidae; genus Sinocyclocheilus; species Sinocyclocheilus grahami. The sequence continues at coordinate 457,801 of NW_015505771.1, read as the reverse complement.
CCAGCTGCACTGTTATTTTCAGACAGATCACACTGTCTATATTGAACAACCGATTCATTCTTTATCAAGGCAGATATACAGTCTGGCTCCCATAGACCTGAAAAAATTTATAAAAGACAAACTAAATTAAGTTAAGACAGCTGACGTGCTATGATTTCTGACAGGCAGTTAACCCTCACACACACACACACAACGCGTTACTCTGCACTGCGCAAAACTCCGCATTTGAACAGTCAATAGCAAATACTTAAACTAATCACAAAACATACTTACAGTCACTGATTCAGAATGCCAGATTGTCATAGCAAAGTCGGAATTGACCCTTTTTTATTTTTAGAAATAGCCTTTGTGCACAGCCAGCCTCGGACTCTTCTAGGTTAAAAAACTGTCATCCATAAAATGCGTTGCACAAATTCGAACATCTGGGTTGTGCTGTTCTGTTGTAAATAAATCTTAACCAATGATTCCTAATTGCATCTACTTCCGGAAGGCCAAATAAAGTGCTTTTGCTTTCGCACTGAAATACACAGCATCTCCCTGACATGGCTGCATCAACACTACTGCTGTTCCTGAAACCACGCCTTCTTTCTTTGCGTGCACATTTGGGTGGCATTATGCTAATATTTCCACATAGTGAGGTAGATATGTGGGGGTGTGTTAGAATGAGCCGTTTTAGGAGGGCGTGGTTGACTCTTAACTTTTATAAAGAATATCTCTTTGGATTTGAGACTTTAGTCTTTGCAACTTTACAGATCTTCTTTATGCACCAAGAGCTTGTAACACTCCAAAGAGAAAGGAAAACTTGAAATTGCATCATATGACCCCTTTAAGCAGACAGTCTACTAATACGCTAATGATTAATGAAGATATTTTGAGGAATGTGGGTAACCAAACAGTTGCAGGTAGCCATTGACTTCCATAATATATTTTTTTCTATACAACAACTTGACATTGAGTAAATTATGACAGAATTTTTATTTTTTGGGGGATCTATCCCTTTAATTAGGATGTATGACTTATGTTAACTTGGTTACTGATGGTGAATCAAGACTCAATAAGTAGTCTGGTGTTTGGAACACACATAACCATAAAAATATGTGGGTGTTATCAGTAGGCTACTCTTTAAATGACATACAGCATAGACTTCTTGATATGTGTCCAATCTGTGTCACAGGTAGCTGGTGACCATGATCCTCGCTCAGCAGCTTAAGGTCAAACAGTTAAGCTGTTTGGATTACCCTTCATGTCATGAAGTTTAAGCACATGGAATGCAGGCTCTTAAATTATCTACACCACCTGTGAAGGACCACGCTTCTTACCTCCACAAATCACAGCCATGTAATCCTGTCAACGCTGATAAACTCGCTAACAAACACCTCTAATGAGATCAAAGCCAAACTGTACTTAAACACCCGACGCTCACTTCTGATTGGCTGCTAAGGTTATTATCAGTCTGCTAGCTCGTGCTGTGTGCCAACTGTGTCACTGTTGCTCATGAGATCAGGGCTGTTGCCGCATGACTGAGAATGTTCACTGTGACACATCGTGTTCTGGCAAAGCACCTGCAGTACATAATGAAGAAAAGCTTTCAGATACCTTCTGCTAAAGTCAGGTTTTGACCTACGTTGCAGTCTCTTTAGACACAAATGATCAAACTGAAACACAGCCAGTGAAAATGTACTGCAAAGCATGACACGGCTGTTTGAGTCGGATTTCTGAATGTTCTTTTGAGCCATGCAATGGAAAATGTCCTTCGAGAGAAAGAAAGAGAGAGCGAGAGAGCATATTCCTTTTTTTTTTTTTTTTTGGTTAACTTCCTATTCTGCAGTACAATTTAGTGTCCACATCATATCAAGTTAATAAAATGGATAAAATATTTAATTCCAAATTTTAAAGGTTCGAAATCATACTAAGTTCCTCTTCAGGAACTCGAGCTGCGTCAAGAACGCTAGGGGAACGCCTTCAGCGACCCACGCTCTGAATCACATGTGAAATCAGTCCAATAGCTGAGCGGGACATCACGGCGGATGACGTCATGACCAGGAAGCTATAAAAGCATGTGCGGCGGAGCCAGCGTCAGCTTTCTGTCATTCAGCGAAGCGCTCTGTGTGTGTGTCAGTCATATTTATTGTTGTCTGTCAAAAGTCTATAAGCTCCAGCTATGTCTAAGCTCATGCAAAGACAAAGCATTTCAAGGGCGAGAGTCAAGTCAAGTCAAGTCACCTTTATTTATATAGTGCTTTTAACATTACAGATTGTGTCAAAGCAACTGAACAGCATTAATTAGGAAAATAGTGTGTCAATAATGCAAAATGACAATAGTAAACACTAATTTTTCAGTTAAAGACAGTTCATC
>NW_015505771.1:453326-453640 GCF_001515645.1 Sinocyclocheilus grahami | reverse complement strand
AGAAGTAGTTACTCCTCTTAAGGAAGGAGGCCATCGAGGTGGTCCCTCCGCACGAGACAGACTCCGGGTTCTACAGCCAGTACTTCATTGTTCCGAAGAAGGATGGGGGGTTGCGTCCCATTTTAGATCTGCGCATATTGAACTGCTCAGTCATGCGACTGAAGTTCCGAATGCTCACACTCAAACAAGTCATGTCTCAGATCAGGTCCGAGGACTGGTTTGTCACGATCGATCTGAAAGACGCATATTTCCATATCTCCATCCTTCCTCATCACAGGAAGTTCCTGAGGTTCGTTTTTGGGGGCAAAAGCCTA
>NW_015505771.1:441208-453260 GCF_001515645.1 Sinocyclocheilus grahami | reverse complement strand
GCCAAGAAAAGTGTGCTTTCTCCAGTACAGAGAACCACTTATCTGGGCGTGGTGTGTGATTCGACCATGATGCAGGCATGTATGTCTCCTGCTCGGATCGAGTTGATCCTCACCTCAGTCGCGAGAGTAAGAGAAGGCCGGCCACTCACTGTCAAGCAGTTCCAGACTGCTTGGGTCGATGACAGCTGCGTCCAACGTGATAACTCTTGGCCGGCTGTACATGAGACCCCTACAGTGGTGGCACAAGAACAAGGGGTTCTCCCTGAGGGGAAACTTTCGCGTACTTCGTCTGTACGCCTTTCCTCCGATTTTTCTGCTCCCGGGAGTTCTGGAGAGAGTGCGCCGGGATAGGGCCCGTCTGTTGTTAGTATCCCCTCCTTTCCGGCCGGGCCGAGTTGGGTCTCAGGCCTGATTTCTTTCCTCGACGGCACTCTATGGGAGATTCCCGTCAGGAGAGATCTCCTCTCACAGGCGGAGGGCACACCCCCGCCCGGAGCTGTGGGTGTGGCCTCTGTGGAGGCACAACTCATAACTTCCGGTCTCTCAACCGAGGTTGTTGAGACCATCCTCCATCCAGAGCTCCCTCTATGAGGAAACTGTATTTCTGCGGAGACCGCCAGCCCGACCCAGCTAACTGCCCGTTTGGTACAGTTCTGGAGTTCCTGCAGGCCTGTTTATCCGCAGGGTTGACCCACTCCACCCTAGAGGGCTTCGTGGCGGCCATTGCTATTGGACTGATTTCACATGTGATTCAGAGCGTGGGTCGCTGAAGGCATTCCCCTAGCGTTCTCGACGCAGCGTCTCATTCCCTCGAGGAACCAGGGTTACATACATAACCTGAGACGTTTTCTTTCATCACAATTTCACCACTGAGTGAACATACAGGGTGACTTTTAAATCATTTCACTACTTTGGTTTCAGCAGATGCTGAAAATGACATGGTTTTTGGTGGGAAACAACAGCATGAACATCAGTAATAATTCTGTAATTTTTTTGGGGTGGCATTAGTTAGGCTGCTGAAATTTTTGGGCAAAAAAATACTATAAAAAATTTAAATAGGGAGAGAAAATATGCCAAAAAATAATAACAGAACCACAACTTTAACAGACTGTGCCACAGATATTTTGACGTGGAAATTATAAGGTTTAGAAAATTATCCAAGCCAACTCATATTTAATCTAAAAACAGGTCAATGGTGCTTGGGGGAAGGTGCCCGGGGTGGGGAAGTCGTGGCCTAATGGTTAGAGAGTTGGACTTGTAACCCAAAGGTTGCAGGTTCAAGTCTCGTACCGGCAGGGACTGTAGGTGGGGTGAGTGCTCTCTCCCACCTTCAGTACCACGACTGAGGTGCCCTTGAGCAAGGCACTGAACCCCCAACTGCTCCCTGGCACTGAACCCCCAACTGCTCCCTGGGAGCCGCAGCAAAAATATGGCTGCCCACTGCTCCGGGTGTGTGTTCACAGTGTGTGTGCGCACTTTAGATGGGATAAATGCAGAGCACTAATTCCAAGTATGGGTCACCATACTTGGCCACATGTCACGTCACTTGTATTATCCAAAACAGTTTCAGACTTTTTAAAAAAAATATAAATTATAATATATAATATAATTTGCATTACATTTATGTATTTGGCAGATGTTTTTCCCCCAAAACAGCTTTGCATCCAAGGTATACATTTTGTCATGTACTTGAACCCATAATCTCAGTGTTGCTGGCGTTATGATCTACAAAATCTGACAAAATCTGTTCAAACTAAAAAACTTAAATTTTACAAATTGAACATTCACTCAGGTGTGATAGATATCAATCAATCAATCTGCAGCTATAAAGTCTATAAAATTACTCTAAGATTTAGATATGCTACAGTACATCCCACAATCTCAGAGTTTCAAAGTCCCTAACTAAAAATGTCTCAGAAATGTCACGAAGGTACAAAATTAAGATGGCTACAAATAACTTTGACACCTCTAGGGGGTCATGACACTCCATATAGTGTAAACCACAGAATAAAAAGTTCCTGGCATCCGAGCTGTACTTCCAGGCAGAGTAAAGTCAGTCATTCTTGTGCCATTGTCTTTCACTGTGAGAGTGTAAATTGATCCAAACACACAATACTGTCCAGAAAACACAATGACACTTCAAAGGGCCGGGCTCTCGGAGGCCAAAGAGCCATTTCACACCTAATCAAGTCAGCCCGTAATCCGGGCTGGGCCTGTGCAGATAACACACTTTGAAGTAAGGAGGTCCACTGACGGGAAAACTCACAAGTCTGAAAAAAGGATTCTTTCATTCAGGCTCATACATGCTTATTCCGCTCTGCTTCATGGTTCAAGTTTGTCAGGCTCTGCAGTGTCATCATTGAAATGTCCCTTTTCCCCTCCAATTTTAACTGCTCTAAACAAAACTACAGTTTAATTTCAGCCTTGTTTACACCTGGTATTACCATCAGTCATGGGTGATCTAATAACACTGGTTAGCCAATCTAACATGCTTCTCAAACATGTGGCCACACGTGATCAGATTATGTTGTAGGGGAAGGTCTTTCATTTCATGATACATACATCACTTAAGTCAGCATGTAAGATTGTTTTTTAAAAGAACTTTATAAAAAATGTAAAGAAAAAATTTAATCTAAAAAAATTTAGAAAATTTAGAAACGGAAATTTAGAACTGTATTGTATATAAATGTTTCGGTCTAAACAGATTTTTCAGATGTTAAAGCTGACTAACTCTAATAAAGATTTTAATTTGGATCAAACTGTGACACAATTTATCCCAGTAACCCTGATTGAAGTGTTTTTACGTTTCTGAACAGATCATCGAAGCTGGAATATTAATACGAGGTAAAAATGTTTTTATCTTTATGAGCCAGACGTGCCATCATTTCAAGTAATTTCAAACTAATTTTCAGTTTCAAACTTCGGCAGTAAACATCTAGTAAATAGCTGAAAGGTTGATAAACTCCAGACATAATTTTGTAAATACACATTAATGATGTTTAATATGCAGATTGTGTGGTTAAATCAGAGGAGAGTTGAGTCCCCATTAAAGTCAATGGGACCATCTGCAACCCATCAGCGATTTTACACCCTCTAATGTGGTTCAAATTGAACTGTGGCACTGGACATTCAGACTTCCAACACCAGAGAATCAATAAAAGGCAGTCGTGCCGTGAAGGATTGCACAAATTGCATCTGTGACAAATTCTTGTTTGGATTCCAGCTGCGCTCTGCTTTCCAGCCCTTACTTAATACAGTACCACAGATATTGCAATATATGCGTGCTATATACACAACCCCATATAAGGCACATAAATAGTATGAGCAGTGTAGCAGAGGAGTTTGATAAGGCTTAAATGTCTTCTGAAACTAAATATCTCAGGTGAAGGTCATGTAGCAAACAGGGTATCTGTAAAGCACAGTGAATGGGGCCAGATTTCAAGGGCTTACCCTCTAATTCTCAAGGTTAACATAGGCGTACTCCTGTTATCTGGACCACATTAATCATTATATGAGTTGTGAGCTATATTAGGAGAATCATTGTGTGCTTGAACATATTCGCAGGGGTTTAAAAGCTGATTTTTAAATTCTTTTTATGAATAAGAAAGGCAAATACATAAATTGGATTCATGTTGGATTAAGTTTTGTGAGAATCACATGAAAGGCCAGAATATGTAAGTACAGGAATAATGGTTGAAAAACATATTTTGAAGTTATTTATTTATTTTATTACAGATTGAGCACAAATGTCTGTGGATTACGAGCACCTACACTCTTAAAAATAAAGGTGCTTCACGATGCCATAGAAGAACCTTTTTGTCTAAATGGTTCCATAAAGAACCTTTAACATCTGAAGAACCTTTCTGTTTCACAAAAGGTTCTTTGTGGCGAAAAAAGGTTCTTCAGATTATAAAAAGGTAATAAATAAATGGTTTTTTAAAGAACCTTTGACTGAATGGTTCTTTGTGGAACCAAAAATGGTTCTTCTATGGCATCGCTTGAAGAACCTTTTGAAGCACCTTTATTTTTAAGAGTGTATAGGCATGGTGTTTGGGTGTTCATATACTTTTGGCCATATTAGAAACATATTAGAGGGTGTAAAATCGCTGGAGGTTTGCAGATGGTACCATTAATTTTAATGAACACTCACTCTCTACTGATTTAGCCTCACAATTTGCATATTAAACATCCTTAATATATACAGTATTTACATACAGACAGACAGATAGTTTAACACCTGAATAAATCAAGGTTTTTAACAAATCGACTGTGTCAATGCTTCAATGGCTCACTCATAAATTAAGCCAAATGTATTATTCCTGAATGAATCTGTGTTGTTGAACGAATGGGTTGACTGAATGATTCATTTGTCACTACCTATTGTCGTATCATTTTAATTTGCATTAACAGTCATGGAAAACTCAACCACTAAAACACAGGACATCCGAAATGAATCGATCTAAAAAAAACATATATCTAATATTAAGAAGTATCTTATGCTCTCCAAGGCTACATTTATTTAATAAAAAACAAAGTAAAAACTGTAATATTGTGAAATATTATTACAGTTTAAAATAACAGTCTATTATATATATATATATTTGAGAATGAATAGTGTTAGTAGGTGTGTCAAACTCAAAAACCACTGAGAAAAGTGAGAGATAACTTAAAATAATTGCAAATACTTCCTGAAGGCCCAAAGTGTTACAGAACAGATGAATGAATAGCAAAGGTTTTTCAGGAAATGAAAACACGGCAAGGCTTATTCACAAATTTCATAAAACATTGGTCCCACTGGCAGCTTGAAGAAAGCCAATGAATTGCATGGAAATTTACGCGTTCTTTGAGAGTGGCCCATGTAATAACCTCAACCCAGGAGAAGAAAACAAAAACAAAACCATCTGAGGCCTGACAGCGCGCACGTAAAGATTCGCTTTACAGAAGAGGAAAATATTTCAACAGAGCTACTTCATGTGCCATCCTCTGGCAATCTATAATAGATAAAGCATTTCATTTCACCAGGCCGCTTTTAAAAAGTAGGAAATTATATTACAGCAAATAATACTTTTTTCAGAGTGTTGTGAATACACTTGAAATTTTCGAAAAAGGACAGTGCAATCTGCACGAGGAATAATGCATTTTTATTTCCCCTTTGAGACCAGCCTTACAATTCCAGCCTGTCTGTAATCTTGAGAAATCATTACTCTCTGCTAAGATCAATGCCAGAGAGAAACCCGTCTGCCACTGTGGCGTGCGGCACCCGGCCATTTTGAAACAACCCAGGGGTAGCGCTAACTGCCTGAATATAAATAGAGCAACCTCAAGAATCGTTAGACCTCCAGACCTTTAGTGGTCATGCAAAATTCAAACCGTCAAGATGGAAAAAGAAAAAGAAAGATATGCTGAGACTTTTCCCCCTCTGGCAATAATGTTACTTTCAACTTTCATCACCTTTTAAGATCTGCCATCAAAAAACGACCCCCTTTTTCCCCCTCTCCACATCTCCAGAGTTGCTTCTCAAGAGTTACAAGGGGAGAAAAATACAGCAATTAGTGGAGATCCGGGGCAGGACCAGAGACGGCAAAGCAGGGACGATTAAGCTGTGGGAGTTTAGGAGTGGGCGGCGTGGCTCCGGTTGAAACTTTTTCTGAGTTTCAATTGAAATTAGATTGATATGTTTCATTCCCCTGCCATGCCAACAAAGTAAGATGCCATCGCTGGTGCAATTTCCTCTCAGATGCTTTGATTGCCGCCCGTGTCAGGCCATCTTTCAAAAAGCTTTCTCTTGATGGACTCCGTCGACTGAAGTCTTTAGGAAAAAAAAAAGAAAAGATTCATGAACCACGTAGAGACCACTTGAAGGTCTGCTCTAGTTTCTTCAATTACTCTGGTGGTGCGTTCTAACAAGGGCAGTGTGTACTCTTACACGCTTAAATAAAAAACAACTAATGTCCAATATGCTGCCTCGGGTTCAAAAGAACACTAAATTTAATCTACCAACAGAAAATATCATTGTGCACACACCCTCAAGTCATAACCCTTATGAGAGTTCATGAGAAAGGTGGCCATGTCAGATTCATGAATGAATCATTCTTTTCAATAAATTCGCTGACCCAGATCACAAAACCGATTAGAGTGATTCTTTTACAAATCTGACTCAGTCAGAGTGGTTAATAGCTCACTGGAGAAGATTATTAATACATAATGACTTCATTTTCTGTCTTCTGAATTGTATGGCTTCAGGAGACTAGAGCACAAGATTTCTAGGCCACTTTTATGGGGTTTTTGCAAGTTTGAAAGCTCCAGAAGCCATTTATTGTAATTGCATGGACTACAATATTATTCATATACACTGGTCAAAATACTACATTTCTGTTTTTGTGTTCCACAGAACAGAAAATTGTTTGCAAGAACATGCTGGTGAGTAAATTATGTTTGTTTCATTTTAAAGGGGTCATGAACTGCCTTTTTTATTATTTTGTACTGTTCTCTGAGGTCCACTTTTAATGTTATCAAGATTTACAATTATGTTGAAAAAACATAATTTAGAAGTAACAGGCTATTTATTTTCTGTCCTGTTTTGACTCCCCTCATCAGAACGCTCTCTTTGAATAGACTGGGAAGTAAATGCCCACTACTATGATTGGCTAACAGCTGTGTATGTTTGACAGCCTACAGCCTACACAGATGGATGCATAAATACTCATACATATCAAACTATCTGTAGACAGATCTGTAGGCAGACAAAGCAATAGTGACCACATAATAAAAAGAGTTACTCACGCTTGTGTGGTGTGACATTACTGTCGGATCCAGTATAGTCGGGCACAGCGTCATCTTTTAGTTTCAATCTTTCTGAAAATCCTGTGTCGAATTGTGCCTTGTTTGTAAACTAATCTGTGGTAAATTGAAGTGAACAAAGCACTGAGTTCTTCCTGATGCGGTCTGGATCTTCATTAAAAATAAAGTTCATCCACTCTTTCCTAACATTGGGATCAGAAGGAAGGCAATGCAAAGATTGTGTTTTTCCACAACTTGGCGCTGAACAGCATCTTGTTTTCTTCGGAGCCATCTTTATCGTTTGATTTCTGCGTCGACCTGCGTTTGCCTCTATTGTTATTCATCTACTACATGTGCGAATCAGTGGGCGGGGCTAAACAGGCAGTGATGTAGAAGCAGGCATTGATCTTCTTCTGAGGAGGCAGGGTTTAGCCACACTATTACATCATAAAGTGGCACATTCCACAACCTATCGTTTTGGCAGATTGGCTTCAATATAAACTGTTTTTAGATTAACAAGAAAGTTTTTTAGTTCTGAAACTTACCTGATGTTTTTATAGTACCACGACCTCTTATATGTAAAAAGATCAATTCTGATTTCTCAGTTCATGATCTCTTTAAAAACAGCTTAAATGTCTTGATTAAAAGGCAGAAAATATTAATCAAAAACAACAGAAACACATCTGGAGCATGTTTATGGCTCTCCTAAAAATAAAAGCAATTCATTACGTGTCCCAAAAAGCAAAAAGTTTGAAAAAACACAGAGGAGGACAGCACTACTTATTAAAATGCCTCAGGGGACTCTGGTTTCCAATATTTGAGGTGTTTTTATGCCTGGGAGTGCATTGTTATGTTTGACAATAGTACTACAAGAAAGCTTCTGACAGAGAGGAAATTATACACAAAGAAACAAATCAATGCATTCAAGTGCAAAATAATCAGAATTTCTTGAAAAAGTGCTAGGGGGTAATTGTGGAGGAAACAGTATGCAACTTTCAGTGTTAAATGAGCTTTGAAGATCCAAATGTCAGCTGCACCATCTGACAGTGCCGAATGAGATCACTAGCTATTGGAAAACCAGCAGAGGTGTGGGGCTGATGTATGATCGGAATCAAAAATTTGGTCCATTTTTGGGTCCCAATATTGAAACTGAATGATTTTTATAACTTTCAGCTCCATTTATGGTACTTGGTTATCTGTATGTGGACGAACGCTGCACTAAAATACTTCTGACAGTGTTTCCTGCAGTGCTACTGTATCTACAGTACAGTGGCAAAAGAAATGCCATTTGAGCTGAGTTGTCAGTTTTAGCTTGCAGTTTAAATTGACTGTGATGAAAGACTGGGTGCTGCAAAGTCATATAAAGATCATAAACAGACAATAAATTACTCTATTGCCTCACTCTCACTGGTTTAAAACCGGTTTGTTTAAATTAATCTGTTAAAAAAACACTACAAAAATCAGCCCTGAACATATGAGTTATCAGTCTGAACCTGCATTATAGCTCACTGGGAGCAGAAGAATATATGTTTATAAGATTATCATTGTTTAAATTAATAATTTAAAAAGACTCAAAATCAGAGCATACACTATTATAGTTTGCGGTCTGCAATTAAAATAATATTACAACATAGAAATAATTTTAATATGCTGATCAATGTTGAAAACGCAGGTGCTGATATATATATATATATATATATATACACACACACACACACACACACACATATGTGACCCTGGACCACAAAACCAGTCATAAGGGTCCATTTTTTTAAATTGATATTTACACACCATCTCAAAGCTGAATAAATAAGCTTTTTATTGATGTATGGTTTGTTATGATAGGACAATATTTGGCCGAGATACAACTATTTGAAAATCTGGAATCTGAGGGTGCAAAAAAATCTAAATATTGAGAAAATCGCCTTTAAAGTTGTCCAAATGAAGTCCTTAGCGATGCATATTACTAATCAAAAATTAGGTTTTGATATATTTACAGATATATTTTAATATATCAACTTTTGAACAATACTTTAGTTTTATCAGTTTGAATCAGAGTAGCGACTCGCTGCAAACAGATGATTCTTTTGAACCAGTTCTTTTAAATGAACTGGTTAAAAACCCAGTCTGGATCATTTTGAATCCGTCTAACAAGTCACTGACTAAATTAATCAGTTATTCTGAACACTTATTAAGTAAAATGTACCATTACTACCCCTTTACAAGGGTGTATAAAGACAAGCCAGGTTGCATGAGGTGAATCTGAACAGACTGTGTGTGAAAATTACCTACAGAAATTAATTCAAGTCACTGTATAATTCACAAACACGTGAAAATCCGTGAAAGCACGCATGCTTTCAAGTGTCAAAACAGTTCATCACAGTTCATTCAAACGAAAAAAAAAAACATGAAATAGAAAGGTGCTACTTTTGCGAGCTGATGGAATGTGTGAGGACGTGAAGTTCATGTCACTTCTCTGTTTCCTCACTTCTGCATAGACATTGACATTCTGTTCACAAGCTTACATCAGTGGTTCACATCACACTGAGTCATGTCACACTATTTTTCCCAACTAGTATGCTGACAGAAAGACTTTTGGGGTGAAGATTATGTAGTAGATTGTATTAAGCTGATGAAAACATACAAACCGAAACAAACAGCCAGGACTGTGCTTTGCTGTTGGTCGATTTAACTGAGTATTTAGGAAAGTGGTGTTCAGGAACGCTGTTTGGGGGCGGAATGCACCTGTGTGCTGACGGAGGTAGAACAGGGACATTATTCCAGACGTGGCTGACAGCCACAGCTGCCTTCCAGATGTTTATACATTATACAACTACATAAATGAAGTATCTGCTCCAATTAACCACAGTTTGCCATTGTCATTTGTAGTTTCAGAGGATTCTAGCTTTTTTTTATCACCCCCATATGCACTTTCTCCCCCTGACCCTTTCTGCCTATGTCTTTCTGCATATACAAGAGCAGCAATTGAACTGAACACATTTAAAGGAATAGTGTAGTCAAAAATGAAAACTGTGTAGTTGTTTTGCCCATGGACCACTAACCATGACATGAGGGTGAGTAAATAATGACAGAATTTTATTTCTGGCTGAACTATTCCTTTAATAAAACACCAGAGACCAAGCCTTTGGAGAAGCAGAGAGAGGACAGCTCATATCACCGCTAACTGGGAATGTCCATGGCAGGGATTGTGTGCATGTCCAAGCATGTGAAATTACAGCCCCCTCTCCCTTCACCCGTCTCCGTGACCCACCTGAACTTGGCCTGATCTACTCCCATACCAACAGAAAAGCCCCACATCCTCATTAAAAACCGCTGGAGGCTACAGACGATGAATAGGGGCACTGGATCTATTAAATCCCTGTAACAGTTCCTTTTTAGCTCTTCAGATTCCCAGCACTCCCGGCATGCTTAGCAGTGAAAGACGATGTGCTAAGCTAATGCTCTCGCCGCCGCAAAGCAGCTTTGACTGTAATCAGGGAATACAATATGTCAGCCTTTTAAACACCATGTATGTAAGCCACTGAGAGCAAATATGAAAATACGTGAACTGGCAATTTTATCCGAACTGAGGTGTTTCTGTGTTCATAAAACTCAGTATCGTACCGTCCTGTCTAATCTTCCTCTACCACTGACCTTAACGAAATACATTAAGAGACTGATGACCATAAAGACGATGTGTCATCAAATATCTTCATTCCTTTTACTGCAGATGTCAGCCTGTGTCTTTATCAGGATGCTCAATGTATTACTAACATTTGAAATATCTCCTTTCATTGCAATAGCCTTGCATAGACAAAAACGGACTTACATTAAGCTTGTGATGTTCACCAAGTATTGTTCAAAGGATCTTCTCTGAGGACACAGAGCAAATGAGAATACGGTGGTAACAGTGTTCTTTCAATTATTCATTATCAGATACGTTTCACATAGTCTAAGCAATTAGTTTTACAAATAATAGCACTAAATTAAATTAAAACAAAGTGCTTTTCTGTTTCATATGCTTAGAGAATACAAGATCTGAAGCCACTTGTTTATAAAGAAGTACCGCTCAACAAGCGCACAAAGTCATCCCTGTGAATTGATGAAACCATTTTTAAGAAGACTGAACATGCTGTCTGAAAAGCAAGACCTGGAAACGTGCCACTTTGAAGCAATCAACGATGTGCCACTGTAACTGCAAATTTACAAAATGGACTCTTTAATAATGGTGCTAGAAAAACACTGTTCAAGTTATTAAGTCGTTTTTGTGGTTAGCAGTATTATCAACACCTCATAGCACTGTATGAGTAATTTTACACAGCGTGCTACAAGCTATAAATTATAGTGTACAGAAAAAAAACTCTGTGTGACACACACATGCAGAGCTAAAAAATAAAATAAATGTTTCTTTTTTAATTTGAAGTACTAAAACTGAAATAAAATAAAGCTAAATATAAAACTAATAAAAATACTTTATTGTGTATTATTATATCTATTTTATTTAAAGCATATAACAAAATGACTAAAACTAAAAATATAATAAAAATATAAAAATTTAAAATTATAAAAACTGCTGAAATGTTCCCAAGTCCAGAGATGTAGCAAGGAGATCTGTAAAATAATCCATGTGACATCAGTGGTTCATCCGCGATTATACGAAGCTACGAGAATTAATTACTCCCCCTCATGTCGTTTCAAACCCGTAAGACCTTTGTTCATCTTCGGAACACAAATTAAGATATTTTTGATGGAATCTGAGAGCTGTCTGACCCTGCATAGACAGCAATACAACTGAAATGTTCCCAAGTTCAGAAACGTAGCAAGGAGATCTGTAAAATAATCCATGTGACATCAGTGGTTCATCCGCGATTATACGAAGCTACGAGAATTAATTACTCCCCCTCATGTCGTTTCAAACCCGTAAGACCTTTGTTCATCTTCGGAACACAAATTAAGATATTTTTGATGGAATCTGAGAGCTGTCTGACCCTGCATAGACAGCAATACAACTGAAATGTTCCCAAGTTCAGAAACGTAGCAAGGAGATCTGTAAAATAATCCATGTGACATCAGGGGTTCAACTGTAATTTTACGAAGTAACGAAAATACTTTTTGTGCACAAAAGAAAGAAAAAAACGACTTTATTCAACAATTCGTCTCCGCCGCAGCTGACACAGAACAGCATACGTTGTTTACGTCCATCTGATACTCTCCAAAATGGCGCTACAGGGTGATGCGAAGGAGACGAATTGTTGAATAAAGTCGTTTTTTT
>NW_015505771.1:395373-441042 GCF_001515645.1 Sinocyclocheilus grahami | reverse complement strand
TGCATAGACAGCAATACAACTGAAATGTTCCCAAGTTCAGAAACGTAGCAAGGAGATCTGTAAAATAATCCATGTGACATCAGGGGTTCAACTGTAATTTTACGAAGCAACGAAAATACTTTTTGTGCACAAAAGAAAGAAAAAAACGACTTTATTCAACAATTCGTCTCCGCCGCAGCTGACACAGAACAGCATACGTTGTTTACGTCCAGCTGATACTCTCCAAAATGGCGCTACAGGGTGATGCGAAGGAGACGAATTGTTGAATAAAGTCGTTTTTTTTTTCTTTTGTGCACAAAAAGTATTTTCGTAGCTTTGTAAAATTACGGTTGAACCCCTGATGTCACATGGATTATTTTACAGATCTCCTTGCTACGTTTCTGAACTTGGGAACATTTCAGTTGTATTGCTGTCTATGCAGGGTCAGACAGCTCTCAGATTCCATCAAAAATATCTTAATTTGTGTTCCGAAGATGAACGAAGGTCTTACGGGTTTGCAACGACATGAGGGTGAGTAATTAATTACAGAATTTTTGGGTGAACTAACCCTTTCAGTATCACCTCTGCTTATAAGCCACAATCTAATCCTGTTTACACTCAATAAACCTGAGCTTTACAGAGCTGTTGCTATGATAACAACTCTGAGATGAACTTCGAAGAATGGAACAATTCAAAACCTGAGCGTCACATCATCAAGAATTAAATCAAACCAAATGATAAGATTTAACATAACAGCTGAATAATAAGTCAGTGCAAAACCACCAAAACTAAAATGCACAAAGCTGGAAGCACCTGTCTGTGACACATTTTAGAGTCCTCTATAGTTTTCTGCTCGTCAGACTCTTTTAAATGCATATAGCTCCACATAAGTGGCACAGCAGAATCTTTACCGGTTGACACACTGCTATCATTTCATGATATATACTACATTCCCTATGTCTTATCTTTATTTTTATTCAAAAGACCATGAAATTAAAACTCTCCTGTGTGCATCGAATGTGAAGATAATGCTCTCGGAAAAGATAGTTTGCTCTGTCTATTCTGTATGCAGCTGCTGTAATGAACTGTACACTTGTGAAACATCAGTTTGAAGCGTGTTTGTGCATGTGAATGCGTTCATGCGCGTATCTGTGACCTGCTTACTAATGCGTGGGAGCGTATGCTTAACAAGTCAATGCCTAATGGAGTGACTCATTACTAGTGATTTTTATTCCTATGGCTGTTTAGTCAATTCAGAAATATTTAGAGAAAAAAAAAACAGCTTAGAGGTGACCGGAAACAACGTCCGAATATCACCCCGAGCTACCGGCGTACTGTATGACATTGGGAAGTGTGCGACTCACCGTCCATCCGCCCCCATCAGTAGTCATGTCACAGAAGACCTGGAAGCCTTCTGGGTAATGTGTGGGGAACACGGAGTAGATACCATCCTCTCTTTGCCCGCTGGCATAGATGTCACTGCAATCCCTGGGTCTGGAACCTGCCAGAAGATACAACATGTCAGCATCATCAATCTACATTACATGCCAAGCCATAACTGCATCTGTTTTTTCATTTTTTGAAAAACCCTTTCGAGGTACGGCGTAAGACAAGAAAGCTTCAGACCTCAAATCTGTCATCTCCCACCTGCTGTCTAAGCAGTGGCATGTCTCTTTCACACTGCTAGAAAGCTTATGAGGGAATAGGTGTGAAACCATTCTAGGGCTCATTAGGGCTGGTTGGAGACTTGAGAATATGTGGATAATGAGGAGGTTTCTTTTTTTTTACCTTCTCCACTGGTGCAGCCCTTGGGCCGGACGCTGTGCACCGGAGCCCTCTGCAGATCTGCCTTGAGACGGCTCTTGATGTTTCCGGTTTCCTTCTGCATGGAGCTAAGCGCGTCGCTCACAGAGTTCACCACTTTCACCATGTTGATCTGGCTCTCCGACAGCAGCTGGAGAGAGAGAAAGCAGGGGAAAGATTAAAGGACAGAGGATGACACACATGATCCATTTCTTTCACTGAAGCTCTTAAGAGTCACATACTCACATGTTTGAATCAGCCTGACAAATCCTTTAGAGTACTAAAATGTTCGAGCCATATAGTGCAAAGTGAATCAATATATTTGTTTTGATTCACTTTTCAGGTTTGTCTATATACATAAACATATACACACACACACACACACACACACACACACACACACACATGTTGTGTTTCCATGTTTTATGGGGACATTCCATAAGCGTAATGGTTTTTATACTGTACAAACTGTATGTGCTATTGCCCTACACCAACCCTACCCCTAAACCTACCCCTTACAGGAAACTTTGTTCATTTTTACTTTCTCAAAAAAACTCATTCTGTATGATTTATAAGCTTGTTTCCTCATGGGGACCTCAAAAATGTCCTACTAGTCAAATTTACTAGTATTACTATCCTTGTGGGGACATTTGGTCCCCATAACGTGATAAATACCAGGTACACACACACACACACTAAATACTGTATATGTTAATGTTTAAAAAAGTATATTTGTATTATAATTTATAGAACAGAAACTGAAATATATGGAAATAATCATTTTAGTATTGTATATTTATATTTTATTATATTTATAGTTGAATGTTTTAATACTTTTTTTATTAAAATTAAAATCACTCATATTAATTTAAATATTTCCAACATTAAAACGTGCTACCAAAATACTATTTTCAAATATATTGATTTATTTAAAAAAATTCTAATAGAATTCTAATACTATATATTACCATGTTTATTGGTTAAAACTATTCTTTATAAAATATAAATCATTATCATTATTATTACTACAACTATTATTTATAGATTTTTTTTACTTAAAAAAATATTAATTTATACTTTTATACTTACAACATTAAACCTGGATCCCAAAATAGTATTATATTCTTTATAAGACTCTTATGCTCACCAAGGCTGCATTTATTTGATCAAAAATACAGTAAAAACGGCAAGATTATGAAATATTTGTACAATTTCAAAGATCTGTTTTCCATTTGAGTATATTTTGTAATTATAATTTCAAATGTGATTTATTGCAAATGTAATTTATTCAGCAGCCATTACTCCAGTCTTCAGTGTCACATGATCTTTCAGAAATTTGCTGTTCAATAAACATTTCTTATTATCATCAATTTTGCAAAATTTCTTGCTGCTGAAATCTTGTTGCATTATACCTGGTTTCAACATGATTTCTTCAGCATTTCTGTGCAATTATAACAGAGCTTTGGTTGACTCTGGCCTTTCCTAAAAGCCTGGCTTAAACAATAACAACAATGGAGTCTCTGTATCAGCATGTGGTCCCCGGCACTGCATTAAAGTAACAGGTGCACTATGCTGCACAACACTGATAGCGCTTCAGTTTCGCGGGCTCAAGGCCAGTGGGTCTGGAAACCGCTCGGTTTGAGTTTCCCAGACAGCTCTCTTTATTGCCTGCATCAGCAAAGCTGCTCAGGTCACCTCGATGGGGGGAAAAAAAGTTGATTCTGAGTGAGGCAAACTGTGTGCCTATCTCCAAGGACAGGTCTTCATGTCTCACATATCAAACATCATGAATCAACGTGGCATCTGAGTATGAAGATCAGTAGGCGATTAGCAAAAATTAGTCCTAAAGTGAAGCCCGTTTCCTATGACACATGAAAGTTCTCCTTTGGGGTGTGAAGGAGCATCAAGCTCTTTGAGAGTGTGTCATTAACAAGTCTGCATGTGCGCATATGTCGCTGTGACAACACTGCAAGCTAAGTGCGAGTTGGTGTGTGCGTGAACTCGCTTGAAGTTGATGACGGCTGACGCAGTGTGCGGATGGTTGGGATATTATCACTCGCAGCTCTCGACACGCTCATTTGCTCCAACACGCTGCCATAGCAACAATCATTATGTGGCCAGTCCAGCATAAAAAAAAACATCACATGTATGAAAAAAACATAATGTCCCCAAAAGTACAATACACTCCATGCCCTTCCTCTAACTAACCCGTTTGTCCAGTGGCTCGAACCTCTTGGCATTCACTCGACAGGACGCAAGACCTCAGTCACCACTTCTACTCTAAACATTGCCTCCCTTTCATTAAAGCACACAGCAGGAAACTAGCAATTAAAAGATCCAGGCCTTCAAAACTCACCTTGAACTATCAATTTCAATAGCTGTGTTTGGAAATGAACACTACAATTTTTTTAATACTGTACAGAATGTATTTTATACTGCATACATGTATGTTTTAAAAAAGAGTATGTGAAACCATAGGCATTATTCCATGATGAGTGTTTCAGAGACTGTGTACATGCACAAGGATATCCTGATATTAATCAGAATTTGCTCATATTTGTACTGTAAATAGGTTCGCAAACATTCCAGAAATTTTGAAAATTTACGGGATTTTTGGAAGCTTTCAGAAAATGTTGGGAATTTTCGGGAAATTTTGGAAAGTTTCCGGAAATTTTCTGCCCCTTTGCAACCCTAACTGTAAACACAATAATATTCCTGTTTCTCCCAAATTTAAGACATCTGGCATGTAAGCACCTTATTTTGAATGAACAATTATTTGTATTATTTATTTATGTATTTCTATGAATATTTTTGTATTTCTATGAATAATTTATTATTATTATTACTTTGAATATCAATAGTAACAGAACGTTAATTTTTATGTCCAAACAATGTCCAAACAAAGATACATTTGGGTGATTTTAGAAACAGACAGTTGAAAAGTCAAGCTATTGAAGAAATACATTTTTGGAGTGAGGAGCTTTTTTATTATTTATTTATTTGTATGAATTAAAATTAATAAAATTAATGTTCTGTTACTGTGGGTATTCAAAATAATAATACACCAATTATATAATAATAATAATAATAATAATAATAATAATAATAAATTATGTATTATTATTTTGAATACTCACAGTAACAGAAGATTCATTTTATCTGTGCATGTCCAAACAAAGATAATTGTAGGAGATTTTAGATACAGATAGTTAAAAAGTCAAGTTATTGAAGAAAAACTTTTTTGGAACGAGGAGGACATTCAAACATTTCATAAATGTTAAAAGAAAGGTCATCCTGCTCTTTTATTAAATTCATGAATGTTAAAAACATGAATGAGAATTAATGAGTTAGCTAAAGTACTGGTCAAAATTACAGCAAAAGAAACTGCAAAAAGTACATCTTAATTAGGAAGAGAGCATGCATGTTTAAATATATTTCGATTGTGCTGATTACAAGACTCAATTAAATTTTAATCTGAAAATGATATGCATGTAAACAACATTATCACCACATGACCTCATCATCACATTGCATCTGCTAGCATCTCGGAAATAAAAGCTATTTTGCATTTTTTTAAATTCAATTTTGTGTAAAAAAATAAAACAAAAATTCTTACAATTTGGCCATCCAATCAAATAATGAGTCAAGAAAGAGATATATTACTTCTGTATTGTACATCACACTGTAACTGGAAGGTCAAGTCAAGCGCACTGCATTGTGGGATGTCATGTTCAACAGAGCAAACTCTGGTTTATAAGGCAAATGCAGCAGGTCATGCAGGTATTTTATGCGAACAGAAAAATACTGTGCACAGAATACAGTACGTACCTGTACTGCATACTGCAGAAATAGCAAGAGCAGGAAGGCAGTTAGCTGTTACGAACACAGCCAATGTCACAGCATGGTACCGGCCACATTAGCGCCCACTGACTGCACATCTACCCGAGGTCTGTATACGCTCATCGCTCTAAAACCGTGTTAAGAGATGATGGAGGGAAATGAACTAAGGTTAAGAGTCTCATGCCAAAACATTTTAGCAGATAAAGAGACACAGATAGCCCCTCTTTTAAATAAGCGCTGCCTGGCCCATTTGTCATATCCAGGCTGGACCAGGACATCGATGGCATAAACATTATTTAAAAGAAACTTGCTTCCTGTTTGAAGGGCTATCATTAATCACAGACATATTCGAACACGCTTCCTCCACAAGACTATGTATCATCAATAATCTCGCCAACAGAGTATGCGTCCAAGTTTGGAACACAGCTCTCAGTTTTGGGAATGACTGATGATAGATCAAAGGCGAAAGATTAATAAGCACAATCGAACAGGAGGAGACCAAAGGGAAAAACTGTGCCGCTTGCTGACACATCAAAACTATCTTAGTATGCAAATGACTGAAAACACAAGATTCTGCACTCATGTGAACTGAACATTTCCCATAGATTGTGCATTAATTTCCAATTATCTGGTTCTACAATAATAGCTTTCAGATAATGGCACTGTTAAGTTATTTCATGGCAACACCAACATTTACTAATAAATTATAATATGAAGTTGCACTAAAAAGTAATTGGACACTTTTGAACATGTAAGTCACACTTAAAATGTTTGAATGTCATTGCATTAGAAACAAATAAGTGATATCCGAATAATTAAATTCAGATATAAAAAATAAGTTTTGCCTACTCTTTTATAATTTTAAAACTAACAAACCTGGTTTTATTAAATATCTTGGTTGAAAAGTGTTTTTGGGTTATATTTCTTTAAAAATAAATGCAACTTGGTTAAATGCAAGACATTTTTAAGTGCGAGTTTAGTGTTCAAATACTATGATACTCTTATAAATAGTCTTATATATTGCATTTCATAATCCAGATTATAATTAGATTATTTAATTATGTTTATAATTAAAGGTCACACAGAAAAGAAAAGTCTGTCTTCCAATACATAAATAAATAAATAAATATTATTATTATTATATATATATATATATATATATATATTTATTTATTTATTTTTTTTTTGATGACAGAAATGTCTTTTCTGGGTGATCTTTAATTATAAATACTACAATTATAATGTAAAATGAGAGACAAAAATGTTGAAAATGATGATGGTGATAAAAATAATAATAATTTTCTGAATAATCTTTTTGCATCACAGGTTTTGAATAACACTATCCATTCAGTGTTCATTTTCAGAGCTTAAGGTTATTTTGAGAGAGAGTGAAAGCATAATTAAATAATCAAATAATTTACAACAATGTCATTGTCCAGGCATAACAACAATCACAAAAAAAAAGTTCTGTCGAAACTGGTCTTTCATTCGAGACACCATCCTAGCGTTTTACGGCAGACGACAGATGTGATTTTGCCAGGAGAAAAGTGTCAGCATGTATTAATTTCAAAATCTGTCTGACAGATGAGTCAACATTTCCTTCCTCCACCCACCTTCCAAAGCAAAGGGCAAAAGAAAGTGGTCTCTTTGCCAAAAGTTTATCGTAAAGAAAGAAAGGCTGCAAGCATCTCTCTTCACAGAGCAATCTCCCCTGGCAACCGCTCTAATGAGTCTACACTCATAATTAACAAGAGAGTTTTAATAAGGTCCTGTAGCAGAACTAATGTGTTCTCCTGCTAACCAAATGGGTTTAAAAAAAGATTGTCAGAGGGTACCTGCCCTTTACAAAGTCCAGGGGCCTCATTTATCAACAGTGCGTATGCACAGATGTGTGCGTAATGAGTGCGTAAGAACAGTTTCACGCAAAGTGTGGGATCTACCAACTTGTACTTATACATAGAAATGTGTGTAAATATAAGCACACCTCTGAGCATGCTTACGCAGAGTATCTAGTGGTAGAATAGCGCCAGTACACTTAAAAAGCATTTAAGAGTGTCACAGTATGCATTAAGCAATCCACATATGTGTTTCCTTTAATTATAAAACACTCAATTTATCATTTGTCTGGTTTTAAACAGACAAGTTGCGTAATTGGTGTCAAACCCTATAAAAGACAGCTGTGACAAATGTTTGTCTCAGTACAATGGCTTATCTTGCGTTATTGGAAGACTTTGCAAATAATGCGCTCTGCAGAGAATGTGTTTTCAAAGACTGCGCTGAGAGTGAGAGCACAGAATGGCTTCTCAGTCGGTACCGCTTTCTTTGCCATGATTTCGGTGAGGTCACATACATTCACATGATTTATAAAGGGAGGTGCTGTCACCATATATGGTTCATTGGAGGCGTTTCCAAATGCAAATGACCATGAACGTGAACGAGCATGTTACTTACGCACATGTGGGATTTATCAACAATGATTGCTTACTCATGTGCGTAAGAACTGCGTGCGCACGTTTGATAAATACGGATTTTCTTGTACTTAGGCACATTCTAAATTTCATTCGTAGGATAAAATATAGAACCTTTTCTACGCACTGTTGATAAATGAAGGCCCAGGTTTCCTGACACACTGAACATGGGTGTTAAGACGCTGTTAAAGTGGAATAGTGAGGTGCAAACTGCTTCCCCCAAATGCACGTTACTGATCTCGTGCCACCTCAGATGTGCTGCCAACTCTACAGCCGTGGCAGTAACCTAGTTGTGAGCGCTCTGGTATAAACAAGTAGAAGAGAGATGGCAGGTACTTGTGCTTTATACTGGAAACAAATTATATTCTATGGAATTTAATTTACTCTATAAATACAGAGATTAAAGTATGATTAATCACTGAATTTAATAGATCACACACTCTTAAAAATAAAGGCTCTCTATTAGTATCTATGGTTCCAGAAGAACCTTTAAAGCAGGGGTCCTCAACTCTGGACCTCGAGATCCACTTCCCTGCAGTGATTAGCTCCAAACTGATTAAACACACCTACCTGCAACTTTGTAGTGATCTTGAAGACATTGATTAGCTTGTTCAGGTGTGTTTGATAAGGGTTGGAGCTAAACTTTGCAGGAAAGTGGATCTCGAGGTCCAGATTTGAGGACCCCTGGCTGCTTTAAAGGAATAGTTCACTCAAAAATGAAAATTGGCTGATTCACCCTCAGGCCATCCAAAATGTAGATGAGTTTGTTTCTTCATGGGAACAGATTTGTAGAAATGTAGCATTACATCACTTGCTGAACAATGGATCTTCTGCAGTGAAGAAAACGTCACAATAATCCACAAGTAATCCACACTACACCGGTCCATCAATAATGTCTTGTGAAGTTAAAACGGCATGTTTGTAATAAACAAACCCATCATTAAGATTAAGATGTTTTAGCTTTAAACTGTCACTTCTGGCCAAAATACATAGTTCATAATAACACTTCCTCCAGTGAAAAGGTCCATTCTCTGTTGTTCTCTCACATCAAAATCCACTGACATATTTGTTTGCAACTGTTTTGAACTGGTTTAACTTGCAACCAGTGCTTGATCCGTGCATTTTTCTCTTCTGATTCAGATGAGATGACTTGTTAACTGGAGAAAGCAATGTTATGGATAGAGGACTCATATTTTAGCCGGAAGCAATGATTTTAAGTTAAAGTCCCCGTAGTCAAATATTTTATCCCTTAAAACATATCTTTGATCATCAAAATGACATATTTAAATGTTTTTTCTTGTGAAAATAATTTTCTCATAGCTTGAATATAACTCTACACCCATGCCTCATTTACTATACGCTGATCTATGAATATGCAAATTAGTCCCGCCTCCACTCAGTCACACCAGCCAGCGCTTCCTGATCCACTGAAATGTATTAAACGCAAAACAATGGCATACACGGATAATGACTGATAAAACTATGTTTTTACTAGCGGACAACTACAGTGAATACTGTAACATCCGTTAAAGTTACTTACTTGACGATGTTGTGTCCTAAAATGCCTTGAAGACTCGAATGCAGCCGTTTGTGATTCGCGCCCACGAGCATACGCCAATGCGGGAGAGGTGGGTCTGACTCCGGGCTACTTTTACACTGTTGCCACGGATTATAATGCAAGTTAGCGGTTCTAAATTCACATTAAACCACAGCTTCATGGGTTTTTTGCTCTAATTTATTTTTGGTTTTGTGCTGGTATTGGTATATTTTGCATGCTAGTGATAGGAATCTATCCCTTGACATGATTGGTTATTGGATTGTGATGTAGCAAACCGAGGGCTGTTTCTGGGACTGCTGTCATTGGCTTGTTTAGTTAACACTCGAAGGTGATTGGGCTCTCGGGCGAGATCCCAATTCGTCAGTCACTGACGTAACGTTGAACGTGACTGACTGAATGGGAACTACAGTTTTAAGGAGAAAATACTCAGCAATGGTGTTGACTAATAGATTGGCACATGGTTTGTCTAAAAGCATATTAAAAAACACTACATAGACAAATAAACAACATAAAAAACTTGATTTTCACTACAGGGGGACTTTAAAAACATCTTAATGACAGATTTCTTTCCTAAAAACATGCATTTTTTTTGCTTCACAAGACATTAATTGATCAGCTGGAGTCGTGTGGATTACTTGTGGATTATTGTGAAGTTTTTATCAGCTGTTTGGACTCTCATTCTGACTGCACCCATTCACTGCAGTGGATCCATCGGTGAGGAAGTGATGTGATGCTAAATTTCTCCAAATCTTTTCTGATGAAGAAACAAACTCGTCTACATCTTGGATGGCCTGATGGTGAGTAAATTTTCAGCAAATTTTCATTTTTAGGTGAACTGTTCTTTTAACACACATGGAACCTTTCCATTGCATTAAAGATCCTTAATGTTGAAAAAAGGTTATCTAGATATTTAAAATGTTCTTCACACTGAAAAATGGTTATTTCAAAAGCTGTTCACTGGAAGGTTCTTTGGTGAACAAAAGGGGGGTTCTTCTATAGCATCGCTGAAAATCCCTTTTGGAACCTTTATTTTAAGAGTTTATGCAATGGGGTTTTCACTGTTTTGGACTTCACTGTATATCACTGTATAACAAGCATGCAGACTCATGCAATGCTACACATTCTGTGGAAGTTATGCTATAAAAGTGGCATATTCCCTCCAATGCGTCTCTATGTTACCCGTGTTCTAGTTTCTCGGGAACACTGAGGTGGGATAATGACTAAGGAGGCCTGGATTCAGCCAACTTCATTAATGATACAGGGCTTCTGCCGAGTCAGATCGCTAGCACCATGGGATGCACAAAAGAAACCTTTATCCAACCTTCAAAGATGCCCCGAGGATAGATTTACTTAGCATCTCTGCAATTCCATTGTCACTGGAAGAAATAAGCCTTCTATTGATCAAAGGTGGAGCATGTGATTTCTGCACCACTAGTGGCAAAAACTGGAATTGCAAACATGAAGAGATTCCAAACACCCCTACCACGCACTTTTCAGCAGCCTTGGCTCCGGACAAATTGTTACATTAATTTTCTCCATCTAAGCCATGGACTCAAACAACTAGCTTTGAGATGAATCACACCGCAAAATTTAATTCGAAAAGCAAATAAATAAATAAATACATACATTTTTATACATGTGTGCACGCGCGTGTGTGTATATATATTAGGGTTGTGACGGTGAGGAAATTTTCCCACCGGTTAATCGACGTGTGACAACACCGGTAATACCGGTATCACTGGGGGCGGGGCGTTCCTTCTTTTTCTCGCTTTCCTTCGCTTTTAAATAGCTCGTAAAAGCGGTGTGCTCATTTTACTTTCACTTTCAAATAGAGGAAATTCGGAGTAAAGCAATTGTTCGTTTTTAGTTCGTTTGAATTTTCCCTCTTTTCCTCACTTTCCTTCGCTTTTAAATGGCTTAAAAGCGCCGTGCGCATTTTACTTTCACTTTTGAATTAACGGCAGTTCGGCATCAATTGCTTGAATGCAACAACAAAATACAACGTCAAACTCACTTTAGTGTATATATAAAACATATAACTTTTATTAACAAAACAAATAAAAGTACACCATGCTATAGGGCAACCTATGCCTAATATAAAATAACAAATAACTTGCATAAAGTTGAATAGGTATACAAAACTGGAAATAAGTAAACATGTATAATATATAACCAAATAAATAAGAAATGTAGAACGTTTATTAGCAAAACGAATGTCAAATAAAATAAATAAATGACACAAAGTTTAAATAAAGTAAAAATCCGCAAACAATGTGGAACCAATAAGAAACTAATGTTTAAAAGAACTTCCAAAATCACCTTAGATAAACGGCAAAAGTCAACAGGCTTTTCAAAATCCAAAATATTGCCAAACAGGCGCTTTTGCATCTCGTTTCGAAACTAAATCATCCGCGATCGTCTTGTCTGTCTCACCCCACTCTTCTCATCAGTCAGCTCGACTCACTCTCCTCACTGGAAAAATTAAATCTGATCTGTGATGCGACTGTCGTTCAACTGCATTGAGCAGCCGCGTTGAGTTTTTAATTGTAGCGTCTGTTCTTTTTCTGAACTAAATTATTTTTATTTCTATAAAAAATCAAAACGACGGTGGGGGTCGGTGACGCGGTGGGCAAGTGATTTATAACCGGTGTTGCGGCTTAACACCGGTATCACCGTCAGCACCGTCTATCGCGGCAAGCCTAATATATACAGTATATATGAAAAGTCATAAACAACACAGAAATAATGTTGCTTTATGATTGGATAAATTAATCATTCCATGAAGAAATTATAATTAAGAACATAATTTAAGTTTACTGCAAAATATTCAGATATATACCAATTCAGAAGAAATTAATACTTCTATTCAACAAGATTGCATTAAATTTATCAAAAGTGACAGTAAAGACATTTACAATTTAAAAAAAGATTTCTATTTAAACTAAATTAAGTTCTACTGAATTTCATGTTCATCAAATAATCCTGAAAAAAAAACATCATGGTTTCCACAAAAATATTAAGATTTATGATATCTGAAGGATCTTGTAACACTAAAGACTAGAGTAATGGCTACTATAAATTCTCCTTTGCCATCACAGGAATAAACAACATTTTAAAATATATAAAATATCGGAATGCTCAAACAGAAAGAGCAATTTTCCTTACAGTGTTTGACCAATCGGTTTCATACAGCTGTCTCTGTACATGAAAAAATTACCTAAAAATACATTTAATGATGCCTATTGTGATTTAATTGAGCTTACTTTATATAACATGATCGAATCCACTATTTTCTAGTAAGCACTGGGCAGATACATTTCATTTCATCTGTAGAGAGTAAGTAAACACAGGTTATAGATAGATCTAATCATATGAGCTCAGGATATCATGGTATACCTGTAATTAAGTTTTGAAATTACCCTTCAGAACTTTCGTTCGGTATTCTTGTAATTCCGCTCAACGGCCTCATATTTGCTTTCAGATTTATCCTGCGGTTTTCAAGGAGAGAGTGTGCAAACCGGTTTATAGCTCCCATCAACCTAACCACGACAAGCGTATCCCTTGGGCTGAGAAATCCATCCATATCATGAAGTTATCTCTGATTCTGTGATAAATAATAAAAAGTTCCCATGATATTACCAGGCTGTATAGTCTAAACTCCGCAAGGCTGAGGAATACAACCCCCTTTTCTCAACCCAATCATCCCTATTGATGGGGCTGTGTTTTTACTGTCTGGCCGAGGGAATTTAATGAAAGCATGGCTGAATTCATAAAACGCTGATCTGAATGTAGGGGCCGCAGATCCCATCTGTCTCTCATTCTGTCTCCTGCTCTCCAGAGCCAGGTCTGAAATGATGCTATCACATATCAGACACACAGGACACCTACGGCACTCTGATAAATATTTAAAATAAATACTGACAATTATAACATCATTTACACAATTTAAGGGATTTGACTGATCAGACTTTTAGTAGATTATCAAGACATCCCTATATCATGGTGTTTAAAAACGACTATTATGAGGTACTAGGAAACATAGATATATAATAGAATATATTGGTCAAAATATATAACACACCTATAAACTGTAAAAGTTTTACAGTAAAAAGCAGCACAGCCGAATCTCAAAAAAGCATATTCAAATACATACACAGACAGACAACTGTATGTAATATATATTTTATATGTATTTTTATAATACTTTTGAATATAAAAAAATGCTCATATAAATATTATGTAAATATATTATATAATGTGCAAGTTTTACAATAAAATATTGAGTGAGAACACAAATCGACCCTTCGTAGGGAGCTTGATTGACAGGCGATCTGACATCTTTCCGCGGTTGAAATAAAATACCTTCTAATGTTCATTCATGTTTATTTCGTGCTTTAACTAGTAAATATGAAAAGATGATCAGTTCACGTGCCACTTGAACAGAGGCAGTACAGCGATCTGTCACAACACAATACTATGCATTTTCGGAGAGTTGATTTTGTTCTGACTGCTATTTATAAGATCGTTTGCGACTGTCAAACGAGAAGCTCAGAGATTTCTGCATTATGGACTCAATGTATGTTTATTAACTTTATTTGGTAACCTTATTTATAACTGTATCTGTACAATTGAACATAATTTAATTACAGTAGGTTTGCATTTATTAAAAGATCGGGGTTTGTATTTCCTGTGTGCTTTCATTCATATTTGTCTGTTTTGTGAAAATGAGCATCTGTTGAATAAATCATTATCTGTCTGGTGTCTATAAGCAGCGCATACAGTATATTTTTACAAATTGTTTGCATTAATTAACAAACAAATCGTTAAATTAGTCATAACTATTTATTAATTTTATCTTCCCGTGTTTTCATCTAAACATATGTTTGATGCACTGTTAGATAACTATGTGTAAATGTAAAATATTAAAATATGTTGTGAAAATGTTGATGGAACAAACTGATGTATGTGCAGAATTGAGAAACAGATATTTATGAAGATCAATTGATGTGTCACAAGGCAAATGTATTTCAGTTCAAAAAAGTCAATGTAATACAAACATTTTCGAGAAATAAGCAATTTGTGCATTTACATAATTGGTAAAGGAAAAAGACATTGTGTAGCTAAGTGTACACACCATCAGTTCAAGTCAACTTTAATTTCGTGAACAGTACAGATTTATTTATTTCATTCATTCACCTGGCCCAAACATAAGTTTCAAATGCCACTTGCTCAATTAAAATTTAGTATAGGAATAATAGCAATATAGGTCTTAGTTGCATTTTAAGTGATATTATAAATCCTATAAACATATATAAAAAGTAATATTTAGATTTATATATATATAGGAGGCAATCACAGCCGCTGATATAGAGCCGATATTGCTCGAGTACGAGAGTGATATTGCGTTTATACAACAGTTTGATGGAACATGTGTGTAATTAAACAAGAAACAACGGAGTGCCTAATAAAACCCTCTTTTGTGTGGAACTACTTCCTTCCGCCACGGATTCAAAGCTCAAGTTGACAATTAAACATACGTCACTTTTAGAATTCGTATCAAGGGCATGTGCTGCTTCAGTTAGGTTATTAGTGAGAAATAATGAGGTTATAAGAGAGAAACAATGTGGCAAGACGTGCATCTGAATAAGAGAGAGAGAGAGAGACCGCGAAGCTAGACGTTTCTTCTTATATTAACTAATGTACTCTACGATTAGCTCAGTGAATAATAAAAAAAAAAACATGTAGCGATACCAGTACAATATTTCATGGTTCTCAAACAATCAGATTTGAAAACCAGAACGAACGAATATATATATATAAAAATACAACACATTCAAATGGGTCTATATCTCTTATACAGACATCATGTGGTCGGCTAAATTCTCTGCTATAAAGTCCTTGTGGTGTGCCACATCAAATAAAGTCCTCCACTGTTTGACACTACTGAGCTCTAGTGCGTTTTGTCATCTCATCTTCAAATGCACAGTGAAAATGAGGTGCGTGCCTAGTGGGGATCTTGGCATACGGCAGCGTAGTGTGAGCTCGATCCCCCGCTAGTTCACGGGCAAGTCACTTCCCTCAAGTTTCAATTAAGAAAACAAAAGAAAAGAGAACGAAATAAAGACAGAGCCATTCATCACACGGGAAAGCTCATAAAGAGCTTTAGTATGCCAACAACATATTGGCGGAAGAGACAAATGGTATCTTGTAAACACTAGGAGATTTGTTGAATGTTTGAGAAACCGTAGTATTTCAGCCTCAAATTACTGTCAAGGATAAATAATCTCTCCGTCTGTTGTAATCAGTGAGTGTTACACTCATAAAAGGTCATAAAGTTGGAGCTTGGGGGACACTGTGAGTAATGGTGCTTGTGATTTTCTTTCACTCTTTCTTCTTGACAATCCAGACGGTGCTGATAAAGGCTTTTACAATAATGACACAGGTGAAGTATGGTACTTATGAAGTTGAACCGAACTATTTTAAAACTGCTATCAGTAAAAAGTTCAGCAAAATGTGGTTTTCAAGTAGATGTCAAGGCCTGTTCACACGGAATCAGATGCCACACAGAAGCATAATATATATCAGAGCTGGGTTATTTTGAGAATGTGGAGAACTTGAATGGCGCACAACCCTGTATCACAGTTCCCACAAAAATATTAAGCAGTAAAAACTGTTTTCAACATGGATAATTACAAGAAACATTACTAATAATTGAGCACCAAATCAGCATATTAGAATGATTTCTGAAGGATCATGTGACATTGAAGACTGGAGTAACAGCTGCTAAAAATTAAGCTGTTATTTCGGCTGAAAAAGTTTTGGAGGAGCAAAATCATCAACCGAAAGAGTGGTATTTAATTAGCATTTCTCTGATTGACTGTGTCAGTGTCTATTTTGTGCAGATAATGTGGATGCCAGCAAAATAAACGTGAATGAACATTAATGTCACATTTATCTCAGGAAAGCCATTCAATGTCCATAAATTCATTAGTCAGCTAGAAAAAAATTACTCTAGAGAAGAGCATTTTACTAAATATATCCACTATATTACATATTCATATTTTTAATTTTACCTGTTGTCTTCATTATTTAATGTATATTTGAACAAATCTGTCACAAAAACTTTTTTTATTACAGCCACGTTTTAAATGTTTATATTTCAAAACCAAACTGAAGTAGAAACATAATTCTGAAATTAAAAAGTTGACATAAAAACTTCCTTATGTGTAACAAACACCATTGAATGCAGTTATACAGGAAAAATCAATCAACATCAACACAACAATAAACCAGACACTAAATGCACAAAAAAACCATGGGTATTTAAAATAAAATGTAATTATTCTTTTCACCACAAAACATGTAGTTTTCTATGTAAATTAGGCTTAATATATGCTGCATTTACAAAACTCTTGCGCCTGGCACTACTAACGCCACACTATTACTGCCCATGGAAAGCAGACGGTAAACCAAATTTAGAATAGCTGTTCCATTATAACCAGGAATATATCCAGACCAGTGAGGTGAGTGAGCCGAGTCAGGCACCTGGACCGCAGTAGTTGGGCAATACTGAACAGTCCCAGCAAAGTATGCCAGATCACATAGTGTGCGGCATTGCCCAACAACCTTATACTCAGAACCAGCCTGAAAGATGGTCGCATTTGCACGTTTATCTAATTTGCATAAATCCTTTAGTGAACCAGGCGCTAAAACAATGCAAACAGCGCATGCAAATTAAACAGCGCTATCAACGGCGCCATTCATTCTTTGTGAATCCTCCCAGCATTGTTGTATTTTAAAATCTTGTTTTCTAAGTTCTTCATGCCAGAAATTCAGACTTGGTACGCACTAGAATTTGGCTCTGTGGATAATGCGATGACTACAAGGGACAAATTCATTTCAGCCTGATTCGTTGGGTCTCCTCTTGGAGGGGACAGCAAAATTTCCCAAACTAACCTGAATAAGCCGGCCCTGTTCGGTCTGCAAAGTGCTGAGCTCCTGCCCGATGTTGCCCTGGCCTTGTCTCAGCGCGTTGTACTCCATCTTCAGCTGACTGGCATGGGCGGACAGCTTGGCCACCTCCTCAGCCAGTTTAACAAGCAGAGCCCGGTCTTGTCCTTTCACTGATTTCAGATCAGTGTCATGGTCGGTGAGCGAGTGCAGCAGTGAGGTCTGCACGCCCTCCAGACGCAGGAAGTTATTGTTGTAGTCGGGGCAGTTGGGATCAATGAAGATGTTGATGCGGGAGCCGTCGCCTCTCTCAATGGTTACCAGGGCATTACCCTCATCCTGGTTAGTGCTGATGAGTGGGGGGCCATCGGGGCCACTGGGCGCTTGGTAATGGTTCATCAGAAGGATGATCCCGGTTACTGTGACAGCCAGTAACACAGCAACAAAGAGCAGGATGGTGCATAGGAGATAGCTACAGCTCATCCTCTGTAGAAAAACAGAGAGAAAGAGACACATTAGCATACAGAAATAAAAAACAAGTCTGAAAAGATGCATTAAAATGACCAGCATGACATAGATGAAAAATTTTTTTTTTCATTTTAATCCTTTTCTACACAAAAAGTGTCTTAGAAAATTTAAATCAATATATTGTTTTCTGTGAGTGAGTAAACAAGATGATTTTCACATCATTCTGATGCAAAAACTCTAGACTTCAAGATCTGTTCTCAATAGTCCTGTGAACAAATATTCTGTATGTGTTTTATGGCCTTATTTCAGTGACTTTAAAATTTTAGTTTTTCACTAAGCACGCATAAACGTTGTTTTCTCAAAAACACAATCACATACATACATGCTGCTCACATATTATTGTAGCCCAGTTTGTGCTGATTATGGTGCTACTAAACTTAGTCATTAAAATGTTTATTAGCAACTGAAAAAAGCACAAATGTCAGGACATGTCAAAACTTCTCCAGGGCCCAAAACACCCTCAGACCCCAGAGGGTTAAATACAACTTCGTAAAACTGATGCATAAGTAATACACACCGATTAAACTTGACATACACCGATAACACAGATCCAAAAGTAGGTTCCCCAGCTTACAAATTTCTAAAAATCCCCATTGAGCATTAAACATGCATAGAGATGCTTCTTGAAAGTTTAATCTGCTATTATGTAATACCTGAAGACTCTTGAACGCATAAATTCAGGCTTTTCACAAAGGTGTTTATAAAAGATGGAAAATAAATTGTATTTGCTCAGTTGCCTAAGACCTAATCAAAACCTCATCCCTTGCTCCAGATAATTTAAGTCAGGAGGATAGTATTCATAGCACATGAATGCAACCTCAACCAGTAGGAAACTCAGGATTTTCTCTGAGCCCGAACTTTCAGAATTGCAGATGCTTGGATAAAAAATTGTGGCGAATGCAAACTGATATTGGAGGAATTACATTTTCATTTTGAGTGTGCCATTTAGTTTCCACAGAATGTATATTGAATATCTACTAAGCTAAAATACTACTAATTTAGCTGGTTTGAGTGGCATCTAAACTGCATTCTCTGTGCTTTTTATCATTCTAGTTCACCCACAGATAAAGCATCAATTACACATAATGTACATAATTTGCTCTTCATTATACACTAGAGATAACATATATTGTAAATATATGAAAATGCTCACATCATCATTATGACCTTTGGGACTTTAAATCAGTATACAGTTCTGTTCATAAATTTGCATACCCTTTGCAGAATATGCAAGATGTTAGTAATTTAAAATAAGAGGGATGATAAAAAATGCATCTTATTTTTTATTTACTACTGTCCCGAATAAGCCGTTTCACATAAATGTTTACAACTCATTAACTGAATTCACATAAACGAACCCATTCAAAAGTTCACATACCCTTGACTCTTAATACTGTGCTGGATGATCAACGACTGTTTTGATTTGTAAGGTGTTCATGAGTCCCTTGTTTGTCCTGAACTAGTCTCGCATAGCTAGACCTTCAGACTGACGGCAGAAGGTCTGGGAAACTTGGCCGCTTTGTATGGCCAAGGACCGCCCAAGAGGCCATATGACTGACAGGTAAAGCAACCAATCACATTTTGTTTTGTGCCATTTTGTGCCGTTGTGTCCCCACAACAACAGACTGGTGTGTAAAACCTATTTTAAAGAGTCTATGCACGAACTTTACATATTTCATATACTTTTGAAAATCCAGCTTATAGTTTTCTTTCTTCTTCCATGAGGGGGTTTGGCGACACGGCATCTTTGTTTCCTGGTGGAACGTTAAAGAAGACGACACAAACATCTCCCGGAAATCCAGTAGAATTCAACCAATCAGATGACGACTTCGAAACTCCTGAAGTGTTTCCCATTTTGTGTGCCGTATGCATCAGACGTTCAGCCAACAGTCCGTGGGCGTGACGTCTGAGGCTGAGACTAGTCCTGAAGAGTAAATCCTCCAGGTCCTGCACATTCCTTGGTTTTCTTGCATTCCTGCATATTGAACCCTTTCCAACAGTAATGCATGATTTTAAGACCCATTTCTCACAATGAGGACAACATCCACGATTATTACAAAAGGTGAAAACTTCACTGATGCTCAAGAAGGAAACATGACGCATTAAGAGCCAGGGGTGCAAACATTTGAACAGGTTGATGATGTGTACATTTTTCTCATTTTGTTAAAAGGTCATATTGTTGCCATTTAGTACTGACCTTCGGAAGCTGCATAAGATGTTTACATGTTTCCCAAAAGACAAAATATGCACAATTTACCTCGATCATCCAATAAAAACTAATAAATTAAATAAATTAATAAAAAAATAAAAATAAAAAATATATATATATATAAAAATAAATTAAAAAACACTGTATATTAGGGCTATGATTTGAGAAAGAAAAATTATTAATTATAATTATTTGATATGCTGATTAATTAAATCAAATTAACCACAAAAATTTAATATTAAATAAAAATAATAGAAATATGACCTTCTTTTTTTTTCTTTTTTTTTTTTTTTACAAATGTAGACATGTAAATCACTGAATAGACATTATAAAACATAGCTATACAAATTAATATATTGTTTATTTCCATGCTTTCCTCTTATTGTGCAATATAAATGTAGCATAAATCCAAAAGCATTGTACATTAGGAGGAGTGGCAATAGATAATTTGTGAACACTTTACACTGATTTCTGTGACTGCCCAGGGCTCGAGCGGTGGGCTGGAATATAAGCGACAAGATGAGCAGTGTTTCCTTTGAGGATCTAGCAAGGCAAATCCCCACAGGGCAAAAGACTAGAAACTACAGACATAAGCCTTACAGCTAAATATTACGGTTTGGTTAAGTGGCCAGAGTTGACAACTCTCTCATCTCCGGGAGTGTGTGCCAGCGTGCAGATGTGTGTGTGTGTGTGTGTGTGTGCGCATTCTGCAACAAATGCAGATATAACAAAAAATGAAGTGAAGAACATTTGATGGGAAACTGGGGAATGCCACGCAGGCACTGGAGAGGACTTGCTTATCATTTGCCATGTCTTTTTATTCAGGGGGAGCCTGCATCGCTCGCCCCGCTGTTATACAAGTGCCACTTCAATATTCCACTTGACAGCGGGTGTCGGTCCCTCGCGTGAGCTTCGAGTACATTTTGTATATTTATTTGTCACACTTTTACATATATGCCACAGTGACTCAATGCCCATGTGCCGTAGTGGCATTTATGATTGAAATTAAATCACTAACGCTCAGACTGAAGCAGCGCACAGCTGCAATAAGATATTTACAGGGATCAGCAGTAAGGAATATTTCTGGTTGGGTGAATTGTTCAGATTTCTATTTGCCAACATATACACTAGCTCCAGCACAGAAAATATTATAAATGTAAACATTTTATAAATAAAATATATATATTTTTTAGCTACAGTTTTAATTTTAAATGTATATATTCAAAAGTATACATTTAAATTTATTTATTTTTTTTGCTGGGGCCAGTGAATATATTGGCAAACAGAAATCTGAACAACTGGCCAGACCAGGTAAGCAGAAATATTTATTTACATTTATAATTTTTAAGTTTCAAAATTAAAATATTAAATGAATTATTTTATATTCATTTTTAAATTATTAATTAAGTAATTAATAATACATATTTAAAAAATATTGAAAAATATCAGTTTTCATATATTGTATAGTTTTTTTACGCATATTTTTTCCATCAAATTTGAAACTTGTTTTAAGAGAAAAGAAAAACAGCAATAAAAGAAAATTTGCAATAAAAACTAAATTAATTACAATTATTATAATTATTCAGAAAAACTAGACAGCAAAACAAACAAAAAAATATATGGCATTCATGGCAAAACAATAATGAAAGGTTTGTGATTTTCAAGCTATTCAAATCCATGAAAAAAAAATGTTAGCCAACTTAGTAATTTAACCTAGTTGACAAGTTTTAAATTCATTTAAAACTTTAAAAAGTGTAATTTTTTCCAAATGTCACAGAAAGTTTCTTTGGATAAAAGCATCTGCCAAATGTGTAAAAGTAAATGAGGTGGTCCAACATTTCCATGTGAAGTTAAATCACCAAGTGCTGTACACTCTCATATATGCAGACACACACCACAAATGCAATAAAAAGACACATACCCTCTGATATGTCGATTTAGCAGTCACTGCGGTGAATAACAGCCCCTGGTCTCAAGCAAAATTTCCAGTAAAACACATCTAAATTTACAATGACTGTGTCTGTCTCTGTCCCGAGTAATGGATATATTTTGCAGAGAATATTGTATTTCCATACTTGTGTGATAAAGTGTCTCTTTACAAGACACCTATGAACAAAAGAACAAGTGCATCCCGGTGAAGAGAGCTCTATTCCCGCACCGAGTGCAGGCATTGTCATATTTATTTTAAAGATAATTAATGTGCACAAAAGACTCCAGCCTACTTCATCATGCCGCAGCAGATGAGAGCGGTCTCAGATCAATTTGTTACAATAAAGCAACAATACCTGCTGTCTGCAGGAATTAGCCGGGCTTATATCTGACCCCTGCACTGCGATCGGAATGCATACAGCCGCGCAGCAACAAAAACACGGACAAGGCCTGGCTTTTCCCTCCAGAGCAGCCCTGCGAGAAATCTTTGCCGACACAATGAGGCAGGCAGCAAGCGCGCCTATTCTATGTACATCTGCACCATCAATCTTGCTCTTCTTCATTGTGATAGAACCTCTCTACTGGTGTTTAGGAGAAAAACCGAGGGCTCGTAAACATTCTGTCGCCGTTCCATGACCTGCATCTTAACTAGATGGCGGGCCCTGAACGTGGCCGTCTTCGTGACCGAAATGTCTACGCACCTTTACTTCCCTCTCACAGTCTAGTGGGCAGTGGGTAGTCAGATGCCCCCTGAACAGACACAGGTTGAGATTAGAGGGCCACGCTTAGCTGAGCACAGACAATATTTGATAAGGGCTTTTATCTGTCGCGCTGCGACAAGGCTCTTGAATGAGGAGAGGTGAAACAGAGGAGCCGGCGAACAAAAACACTGCCACATTCTTTCCAACTCCCTCCTTAGACCTGTAAGACCCACAGCGGATCGACACTGATACCAGCCGCAGGAACAGAGAGGGAGGTCAAACGCATTGACACGCTGGGAATGTCACATGACAGAGCCGGCGATTGCTTATTCAGGGAGATTCAGGGTGAGGTGTCGGGCTTTCCTCTTGACATTGGCCTCAGACACAAGAAGATGCACAAGAGAGAAAGCATCGCCTGGCTATAAGAAAGTAAAACTACAGTAAGATCAGTAAGAGACAACAAAAAGATTAAATAGAGAGAAAATCTAGAGGGAAAATCACCCTATTAATTCAGATATACTCTAATTCGAAGAACTGGCTTCTTTTTGTGTGAGTGTAAATTTAAATTTTATTGGCTGCACGCTACAGGAAGTTGATTTGGAATTTTAATGGGAAAGAGAGAAAGGATATATCGAATTATTAAATATGGAGAAATATATAAACTGTTTGCTACCTCAATTCAGGCTAATTTCTAAATCTGGAATTGAACTGAAATTTTACAAGGCTTTCTCAATTCAATTTTGAATGGTACACAACCTTGATCTCCTCTAAAGTTTCAGGACACACCAAGGAAGATCCTTGATCTTTCCTAGAGGAGAGGGGCATCTAGGGGAAATCACATCAGCTAGCCACTTGACTGCCTCAGGGTTCTTCTGTGTTTTTTTTTGTTTCGTTTTTTTGTCTAAAGAAATTTAAGAAAAACATCTGAGAAAAAGTTAAAATATAATTGAAGAACTCCATTAAGTCTCCAGAGCTTTGAAAAAGCAACCTCCAAGCAATAAAAATTTCCTCCGGGTGGTTTCGCTCACCATTAGTTTAATTGCAGGTTGTATAAGTTGAGATACCAGGGGAAATTGTCTTTTGAATGGTCTTCTCTCTGTTCTTGAAAAATAGGACTCTCTTTTTGGAAGGGTCAGCACCCTACCCTTGAGACAAATATGGTTTAATCATAATTCAATCAATACTAAGAAAACAACCCTGAACCTCATTGCATTTGTGTGTCCTTCTAATCTTATAAATGCAGCTCTGCCGATTACAAACCATGAGACTGTGAACTGCCTCAGGTTTATATTGGTTTTTCAATGAATGCATGTATTCTAAAGCAGTGTTTTCCAACCGGGGTGCCGTCTGTCGAGAGCAGGGGTGCCATGTAAAAAAAATCATTTTTTTATATTTTTAAATTGCTAAAATGTTCAAAAAAGCATCTATTATATAATATCCATTCCAGATGCACAGAAATTTCGGCTGCCGAAAATTTGTTCACTGCTCAGGTTTCACTTTCA
Source organism: Sinocyclocheilus grahami (assembly GCF_001515645.1). Classification (NCBI taxonomy): domain Eukaryota; kingdom Metazoa; phylum Chordata; class Actinopteri; order Cypriniformes; family Cyprinidae; genus Sinocyclocheilus; species Sinocyclocheilus grahami. The sequence continues at coordinate 416,575 of NW_015505771.1, read as the reverse complement.
TGTGGTGTGACGCTCTGCGTCTTTTATTCAATTAAAAGTTTGAAATCAAGCTATCTTGTGCTACTGCACCAAAATTACCCCACTGTAAAATAAAAAAAACACTGAGTGAGCAAATATTTGTGAGATAGCTAGTTATAATGGTAATTAAATAAGGTTTACATATGTATAAAAGCCTACATTAAAATCTGTCATATAAATTAGTATCTTCATTAGAAATTAGCCTACTGATTGCCACCATTGATGGACAAATTTTTTTAATAATATTAAAAATATCTGTATGACGTTATATTCTGCAGTTCTTCCCTGTTGTACTGAATATCTATAATTTTCAAATTATCATATTGAAGTTAGAAATTCAAATATTGTGACAAAATTAATTCTGTAGGGTGCCACAAGTTTGTTAAAATTTCCAAAGGGTGCCGCGACTAAAAAAAAGGATGGGAAACACTGTTCTAAAGGGTTCTCAATACAATGAACAGCCAGGCAGTTTCAATAGTGATTCACAATCTGTTCAGCATAGCTTCATTGTAAGGCTAAAGCTTTTAAAGCCACTTTTTAGGTGTCATATGTTCTAATACATATAATAATGTTGTTACAAAGATGACATTAAAACTAGCCAGGTATTAGTGAAAATTAAACAACACTAAGCATTTGAAAACATTCATAGAAATATAAATCCAGGCTATGTGAGAAGATGAAGCATGTGAATAGCAGAGATATTTCAGAGGCTTAGCAGAGTTATTGTTGATTCTTTGGGCCTTTGAAAAGCTATCATTTCTGATCTCAACATGGTAACTAATACATCATTTACTCATTGAGCTGGCACTTTTATATAGCTCAAACTCAAATCAAAAGTAAATTTAATTTCATTGTGCTTCCTAGCATTCAAAAGTTGACAAAATTGATTCTGAACTGTATTTTACCTTAGCATTTGTACCAGTAGTCAGTCCACCTTATACTCTGTTAAACTTAAAGGAACAAATACAAATCTACAGTTCTTGCTGAAATATTGGGGTGCCTCAAGGCTCTAATCTAGGCCCAACCTAATCTTCTTATAAGGGCTTAAGTTAGAAAGATGCTCTACCAGCTGTGCACATACATTGGCAGGGTGAAAACAGGCTGGCAGTCAGACATATGTAGTCATTTACTTTTTCCCCTGAGGTACAGATCTTCCTGATTTAAGAGTGCTGGGTATTCATTAACTACTGTACGGGTCTTGATGAGTGACCTTTTAATGTTCTTAATGCTTCAGCAGAAAACCAATACCAAACAGATGAAAAAACATCTGCTAATGTGTATGTAACTTGACCTAATAACAGCATACATTCAGAGTATAGGCTATTTATATTCATTAGGTTTGAGAACTGAGAAAGGAGTCTTATTCAGAACTAGTTCTGTTCTTTGAAAAAAAACTGGTTCTGGAAATGGCATGCATTTTTTTTACTCTTATTAACCAGTTCTTTTTAGTGAATCTAAAACCCTTCAAAATCAGTCCAGTTCTCTCAGACTAAATGAACCAAGAACTGCTATGTTATGATTTAATTATGGCTTTTCACATAAATCAGTGATTACTGGCTGATTTTTCATATGACAATATGTAGTTGAAGATACGGATTGTGAGTTTTGTAATTATTAGTTATTTTATAAAAGAAAATAATGAATGATGCTACCAAATTTATCTGGTTAAATTTGTGTAATATATTTTTAAAAATAGTTTAAAAACTAAAAAACTAAATTTATTTAAATGCATTTGCACCTCCTTAATTGTATTAATTTAAAAAATCCTGGCAAAAGGTGTGTTTACACATAATATTAAAATGTATTTCTGATTTGTTATATTTGTTCTGTATAAATCTGAAGTCATCTTATTTGCCAGCAAAATACAAAATAAAAAATAGATACTTCTATCTCAGAAGTACTGAAAGAATAATTAAAAAGATTATTTTCATATCGATCAAAATCGTTCAATATTAATACAATATTTATATTAAAGATAGTACAGTTTTTTTTTGTTTTTGCTTTTTTGTCATTTTAGACAAAAGAACTTTAATGAAAGTTTTGTATCATTTACTGTACATTTCAGATGTTGGTAATTTTTTCTGTCATAAAAACTTGCATACATTGGATATATAACATATTTAACATTGATATTGCACTCAGGTTCAAGGTTTCAACCGAAGACCCCTAGAGCACTTTCAGACCCCTTCAAAAACACACGAGTCTTAAATGTGGTCAAGCTCCAGTTGTTTTACAAATTAGACACTTGTAAGGCCAAACGCCTGAAAGCAACGCCCGTCAACACGCATTAAGGGATCACTACGCCATTTGCCCTGAATTACACAGCAACCCGAGGCCTAAAAAATATCTTATGATATAATGTAAAAGCAGAAATCCCAACGAGCAAGTCTTAGCGCTTTGGGCAGACCAGATGTGGGGGATTACTCTTAATCTGTAAAATGGCCACACAACTCTAGCGCTTCTTCTCCAGATCATTTATCACTAATGTTGCACGGCAGTAAGACGCGGAAACCTGAACACTGACTCATTACGAGATCCGCACTGCCGCAGCCGGACATATCAAAACACACACACTCACACATGCGTTCACAAATACAGCACAATTTGTGCTGGCTCAGAGTATGTGGCTTCATTAGCCAGTTTGAAATGATAAATAGTTTATTGTGTGTAGGGGGGGGATGTGCCCGAGGCTGTCAAAAGCAGACTGTTCCTCCCCCTCCCTCCAGCTCCACTGAGGCTATTAAAATGGCATCGTGCTAAAGTGTAAAACTGTTTTTCTGAGCCAATAGATGATGACATCCTGAGAAGGGCCCTCTGCGTATCTTTGAAACATCTCACGAGTATCTCCGAAGCAGATAACGGGGCCTCGCTGACAATCTGATAAGTTACTAGCGGGTCAAAGCGATGCAACTTGCTTGTTGTAGCCTGAGGTGAATGAGAAAAAATATTCTACTTCCTTTGTAAGGTGAGACAGGTAAACAAGGCAGGGGATATGACTGCCGTGAGCGTGCATTCTCTCGTAGCATGCATAAGGTTAATTAAAAAAGAAAGGTAACAATGGTTCCCCAACTGTAGAGTTGTCAAACTGAGATGTGTGGGTCAAAAAACAACGTTCTTTGTATAAAGGTTGCAGGTCTTTCTGGGTAAAAGCACAATGTGGTATTTATCGAAGGCATTTGCAGAGAAGCAGTCATACTTTGAGCTCTGCGTCCTCTCACCATCTCAAAGGAAATAAGTGGGTGCCAGTGCGAATAGAGGAAATCAACACTTCAATGGTACATGTTGCTTCACGAAATGGCCATCATGTGCAGCTAAAGTCGGTCTAAAAATCTCGGGCATCAATTTTTAATCATAGTCCTCTTCCACTGACCACTAAACCTCGTTTCTGCAAACCTTAGATAACTCTGACTTGGCTCTCTTTAATATCTCAAATCTTTAAATGGAGACTTTTTCATAAAATCTTTTAATCTCAAGAGTATCAGAAAAAACCTCCACAGTGTCTCATACTGGGCTCAGATTTACCAATATGTCCACAATCAAAAATTAAAGACTTCAACATGGTCTCAAAATATCTTAAAATATCACAGAATCTGTGCTACACTATTTACATTAATTGTATTATTTTATTTACTAATTCTATGTATCTAGTCTTTTATTATTTTATTAATATTGTTTTTATTTAATATTATATAATAACTTATTATTAATAATACATTATTACATAATAATAAACAACATTCATAATAGGAAATGCTTCTTGAGCAGCTAATCAGTGTATTAGAAGGATTTCTGGTGGATCGTGTGACACCGGAGACCGGAGTAATGATGCTGAAAATTAAGCTTTGCATCACAGGAATAAATGGCATTTTAAATTTTAACAAATAAATGGCATTTTAACAGTTGCTTTAAATTGTAATAATAATTCAAAATATTTCAGTTTTACTCTATTTTGATCAAATAAATGCAACATTGGTGAGCGTTTTTTTTTTTTTATCCTACTTTAATTTGGTTAATTCTGCGGTGCATTGTTTGGAGCATTTTGCTGACGTAGCAATGTTATGGCTAAAACATAAGTTACTTAATACCAACTTTTCTTTAATGAACTGTTGTAAAAAAAAAAAAAAAAAAAAGTCACATTCGTAACTGTGGTGAATAAAAACGCAGTATTCATGGACTTAAGAAATATCTGAGACAAAGTTGATACTTTGGTAACTGCATGTTACATTTCATATAAACTTTGAGAGTGTGCACAATATCTTCAATTAAAAAAAAGCATATATTTACTGCTATATACACAACAAAAAGTGTTTGCAACTGTAGTGTGTGTCCACTCAACTGACTGTTGACATGATTTAGCCTCAGCGTGTGGTGCGTTTGTGTGTGTGCCGCTTGTGCATGCGTAACTCGGCAGAGTGGCAAGCAGCAGTGACAGTGCCTTCTCTCTGCAGGCTTGCCTGTCAGTGCACTCCAAGGACAGGCAGCGATGTGTGCAGGCAGCGATTTGTCTTTCAGATCTCTTCTGGGCTCCAGAGAGCAGCTTCTGCAGCGATGCCATAAGTCACTATTCACACTCTTCCTCTCTGCTCCCTAATGGCTGACACACAGAAGTCAGCTCCGGCTTTGCTCTGACACGCTGGATCAAAAATGCAACACACACACACACTCACAGACCAACGGATGCCATATGAGAGAAAGTAAATGCACAAGATGTAAAAGCGAACAGTGTCTCTTATTTGTGAGATGCCAACAGTGAGCAAACAGATCTCAAAATGCTATTTCACTACCTTTAATGAACTGTTGTAAAAAAAAAAAAAAAAAAAAGTCACATTCGTAACTGTGGTGAATAAAAACGCAGTATTCATGGACTTAAGAAATATCTGAGACAAAGTTGATACTTTGGTAACTGCATGTTACATTTCATATAAACTTTGAGAGTGTGCACAATATCTTCAATTAAAAAAAGCATATATTTACTGCTATATACACAACAAAAAGTGTTTGCAACTGTAGTGTGTGTCCACTCAACTGACTGTTGACATGATTTAGCCTCAGCGTGTGGTGCGTTTGTGTGTGTGCCGCTTGTGCATGCGTAACTCGGCAGAGTGGCAAGCAGCAGTGACAGTGCCTTCTCTCTGCAGGCTTGCCTGTCAGTGCACTCCAAGGACAGGCAGCGATGTGTGCAGGCAGCGATTTGTCTTTCAGATCTCTTCTGGGCTCCAGAGAGCAGCTTCTGCAGCGATGCCATAAGTCACTATTCACACTCTTCCTCTCTGCTCCCTAATGGCTGACACACAGAAGTCAGCTCCGGCTTTGCTCTGACACGCTGGATCAAAAATGCAACACACACACACACTCACAGACCAATGGATGCCATATGAGAGAAAGTAAATGCACAAGATGTAAAAGCGAACAGTGTCTCTTATTTGTGAGATGCCAACAGTGAGCAAACAGATCTCAAAATGCTATTTCACTACGTTTGAGCAGCAAGTGAAATGTTGTTTCAGTTGTCTTGTGCACAAGAAGTTCTACATCCTTCAAGCAAAAGTTCAAAGGAATGAGACATTTTCAGGAGAAACCTAGTTGTGGCATTTAGTTTGGAAGTCTAAAATGAACAAGATTCCAAAGGAACTTTACATCATTTTATTGAAACATAATGGAAACTAGAGAAAATGTTTCATCTACAGAGTCATTACTGTTACCTTAAAACCTTAAAATTATTTAAATGTACTTTTGTTAATTTAAATAAAGATGAAAATAAATGAAATATATAGAAATAAAAGATGAAAATAAATAAAAATGTTTTCTTGGCATATAAAATACATTTTTAAATAGTGTAAAAGCGAACAGTGTCTCTTATTTGTGAGATGCCAACAGTGAGCAAACAGATCTCAAAATGCTATTTCACTACGTTTGAGCAGCAAGTGAAATGTTGTTTCAGTTGTCTTGTGCACAAGAAGTTCTACATCCTTCAAGCAAAAGTTCAAAGGAATGAGACATTTTCAGGAGAAACCTAGTTGTGGCATTTAGTTTGGAAGTCTAAAATGAACAAGATTCCAAAGGAACTTTACATCATTTTATTGAAACATAATGGAAACTAGAGAAAATGTTTCATCTACAGAGTCATTACTGTTACCTTAAAACCTTAAAATTATTTAAATGTACTTTTGTTAATTTAAATAAAGATGAAAATAAATGAAATATATAGAAATAAAAGATGAAAATAAATAAAAATGTTTTCTTGGCATATAAAATACATTTTTAAATAGTTACTTACAAAATATTTATAAATAAATAGAAACTGAAAACTGAAAAATAAAGCTCATAAATAAAAAAAAGATAATTAGAAATATAAAACAATTATAAAATTCATAATAATGAAAAAAGCATATAACAAAATTACTAAAACTATAATTAAAATGAAAAATGAAATTTGAGAAATAAAAGCTAATTCAAAATATTAATAAATACTATAAACAAATATAAATAATACTAAAATAACACTGGTCATCTGGGGGAAAACACAGCAATAGTTCTGATTAGATTCTGATACCAATTCTACAACTTTTACGACTCACTGCCAAAGAAAATATGCACAAATGTTACTTTTAACTGGGGCAGTACCATCAAAGGTACACCTACTGTATCTATGTTAACTACCACTAAATAGTACATATTAGTACTTCAATAACATGAGGTTGAGTAAAGTGATGAATTTTTATTTTGGGGTGAACTATCCCTTTAAACTAGCTGTGTCAACTATTTATTGTCTTTTCTATCACCACATTCAATTCAGACTGCCACTCAAAACATAATTTATTTTTCTGTTGCAGAAGCTCTGTTGAACAGAAAACATAATGGTCTTACCTTATATACCATAATATAACCCAAAAGGCCACAATATATCTAAAAACACAGGTGATGGAGGACTTTGAAGTGTTTCAACTCAGCAATTGAGAAAGAAAAAGCAAATGGAAAAATTCCATCACTCATGGGACGTCACAGCTTGTGGTGGTTAATAATGGTCATTTATTTATGTTACAGAGAGACATTTTCCCCCCAGAATGCCATAGTTAGAAAGTGCCAAGAAATACTACTGGGAGGAAATGTCTCGCTGAAGCAATCTGAGATACATTTCCATAAAACGCTGCAGTATTGTAAGGGTCAGGCAAAATGTTTTCAAGTCACATCTTTAAAAATACAAAATAGAAGGAACAGAAGGACACTGTCAATGGAAATCTTTTTAAAATTCAGCGTATTATGCACAGACGTTCAATAAATTGCAGCTTTCACACACTTATGAACACCATCACGAAATGCTCTTCGCTTCAGAATGGGGACCTTCAAGAATTAGCCGGTAATTTGCACACAAACCCCCTGAATGGCGTACGTTTTGAACTCTGGCATGTGCTGAGCATTTCAAATGACACAGCCAGTTAGGGCTTCACAGTGCAGAAACTAATTAGATTGTTCATAATCGATTCCATCTAACTTTATATGATGTGACGTGACAGCTGCCAAAGCTGTTGTAAAGTATGAAACTGTTTTTTTTGTGTATGTGTGTGTCTGAGTGCAATCATTCGGCCCCTCATCTCTGCTTTTCCAACTATGATGTGTATATGCTTCTAAAATCCCTGTTAGTCGATGATCAGCTCTCTCAGCCGAGGTCAAATCCATTTGCGCCTCCTGTAGGTGGCATCACACCAGGATGACCCCAGGTCACAGCGGCACCAAAAGAAAAAAAAAAAAAAAAAAAAAAGTCACATTCGTAACTGTGGTGAATAAAAACGCAGTATTCATGGACTTAAGAAATATCTGAGACAAAGTTGATACTTTGGTAACTGCATGTTACATTTCATATAAACTTTGAGAGTGTGCACAATATCTTCAATTAAAAAAAGCATATATTTACTGCTATATACACAACAAAAAGTGTTTGCAACTGTAGTGTGTGTCCACTCAACTGACTGTTGACATGATTTAGCCTCAGCGTGTGGTGCGTTTGTGTGTGTGCCGCTTGTGCATGCGTAACTCGGCAGAGTGGCAAGCAGCAGTGACAGTGCCTTCTCTCTGCAGGCTTGCCTGTCAGTGCACTCCAAGGACAGGCAGCGATGTGTGCAGGCAGCGATTTGTCTTTCAGATCTCTTCTGGGCTCCAGAGAGCAGCTTCTGCAGCGATGCCATAAGTCACTATTCACACTCTTCCTCTCTGCTCCCTAATGGCTGACACACAGAAGTCAGCTCCGGCTTTGCTCTGACACGCTGGATCAAAAATGCAACACACACACACACTCACAGACCAATGGATGCCATATGAGAGAAAGTAAATGCACAAGATGTAAAAGCGAACAGTGTCTCTTATTTGTGAGATGCCAACAGTGAGCAAACAGATCTCAAAATGCTATTTCACTATAAAACCCCCTGAATGGCGTACGTTTTGAACTCTGGCATGTGCTGAGCATTTCAAATGACACAGCCAGTTAGGGCTTCACAGTGCAGAAACTAATTAGATTGTTCATAATCGATTCCATCTAACTTTATATGATGTGACGTGACAGCTGCCAAAGCTGTTGTAAAGTATGAAACTGTTTTTTTTGTGTATGTGTGTGTCTGAGTGCAATCATTCGGCCCCTCATCTCTGCTTTTCCAACTATGATGTGTATATGCTTCTAAAATCCCTGTTAGTCGATGATCAGCTCTCTCAGCCGAGGTCAAATCCATTTGCGCCTCCTGTAGGTGGCATCACACCAGGATGACCCCAGGTCACAGCGGCACCAAAAACAGCCTTTTAAAAGCCATCAGAAGTCCCAAGCCACATGCACAATCTCTGGGACGTTACGTCAACAAAAAAGACACAGTAAAAGTAAAGGTGGGACTAGTACCTGACACACATGGTCCAGATTTTGGGCTGCGATGCTCATGAGGAATGCAGAGATCTACAGTATTTCTATTCAATGTTAACCATTTACAGAGTCACACAGCAGTTCCACTTGTGATATTTTCATAAACTGACACTTTTCTCTGTTTGCATTCTGCTAAGCCTCATATACACAACCGGACCAATCATTTCACAAGTGGGCCATTTAACAGCCCTGTTTTGTTGAATTGTAAAAATCCTATTGATGGTCAAAAACCAGTTAACTGAAAAGGCTTCATGGTTGCCTAGGAAAGCAAAACAGAACATTTCCACAACAATTTTCACTGATGACACTAGATGTTGAGAGAAAAAGAAATGCAATACCAAGCAGACATGAGAACTACTCCTACCTACTTGAATGAAGACCCGAAATCTCTCAAACTGTTTGCCAAGATTATGTTTTATATAACATATCTCCAATTGCAAAAAACTATAGTTTTCAGATTGATCCTGCTATTTTGCATGCAACCAACACATCAGGTGATGTTTTTTCAATCAAAGCAATCCTTTCCCACCACAGAGAGTTGCAAATGATAAAATACCTACATGAAAGTCAATTACACAATTAATGCATAATTTTTATACATATGATTAATGATAAAGCGCATTCTGTGTGGGAAGTGAAAAAGCTAATGAAGCACGAAATCTGAAATCTGATCTACAATTATGATTTCTGAATTTGTAAGCCATAATTTCCCAAAAGGAAAGTGATAATTGGCATGATCCAGTGGTTGATTTGGATAAAGGAGTCTCTATGCTAATCAGAAGAAAAAGGTGACGATTTAATAAGAATGACGGAACAGTAAAACGTTCCTTCAATACTCTCAATAGCTCTTCATAAATCTACAGGTGAGTTTTTCAACATTTAAAGTATTAGCAGCATCCCACCTGGACCTCCGAAATGTAGTACTAGTAATAGTTCAATTAATAAGATGAAAAAATTACAACTATTATTACCTTTTATAATGCGCAAATAAAGGAGGGGTTTTCAATCTTTACAGACCTACTTTTCTCACAGAATTTTTTTTCTTTTTTCTTCTGTAATACGACTACAATACTCTGTAATATGTACAGAAAATGTACAAAAATATTATACAATTATATTAAAAATAAATATTACAAAATTAAACAGATCATAAGTTAAATGTAACGTTTATAATTAAATGTTAAAATACACTACCATGCAAATGTGTGAAGTCAGTCATTTTTTAATCAAATTAATTATTTTATTCATCAAGGAAACATTAAATTGGTCAAAAGTGACACTACTGAGTTTTATTCTGTTACTATTCTATTTCTAATAAATTCTGTTCTTCTGAACTTTCTAATCATCAAAAAATTAGAAACTGTCAAACACAAAAAAATCTTACTTACCTTTTATTTTTTTTACTTTATGCTTCATATCTGCTTATATAGAGCATATACAGTATACAGTACATATATCATATATGTCTACACACAGAGCCTGCGTAGGAACTCCAAGGTCCTCCAGGTGCTCTACAACAATGTCTGCTTGCAGAAATAATGAAATATTGCAAACAATTAGGCTAGTGCCATGTTTTAGTGAGATGTGATATGGGGGCGACATTAGTCTGATTATTTTTCCTTCGGCCCAGTCAAATGAAGAAGGTTGTGGTTATGTTGCTAGGTGTCACATTCCAATAAGACACTTGATATGACCATGGCAACTGTAAAGTTGGTTGGCCAGGTTTTAGTGTTACATTTACAAGAGCCTAAAATAGATGAGGTGGATCTCTATAATGCCTTATTTACTGACCACTATTGACAGCAAAGGTTTGGGAAAGTTATGGAGAAATCTGAATGTGACACTACAGGAAATCTATAGTGGCAGTCAGTGGGTGGTTGACAGAAAGCATGCAGCAGAGCTGGATGTCGTAATGAGCAATGCCTTAGATATAAAGCTCTGTGAGACATTATAAAGGGCAGAATGGCCATTAGCATCCTCTCTATATGGCTTCAAGCTAAAAGGAGCTTTCAGCAAAGCCCCAGTTTTCCAAATAGACCCTATCATCAACATGCATCACTGTTGTATCTGCAGAAAATCATCTCTTCTTCAGTTCATTTTGAGAAAGAATGATTATATGATTGGTGTGCTGTTGCCTGGCTACCAAAAAAAAAAAAATGTGCGAGTTTTGTTTGACGTCGAAAAACCACTAGATCACGGATGTGAAACTACTAACATATGTTTTTGAGCAGTCAAAAACATATGTTGGCCTCAGCACACAATACATCAAACAGTGTATCAATCGTTTTTGTCCACACAATAAAATCACATATGCAAGTCAACAACCTGAGAAACAGAATGAAAGATCAGATTTGCACAACTCTTTAAAACAGAGAACCAAAAAGAGAAGAAACAAGGACAAGGATAGGACAATTAGATTCAAAATGCATGAACTGAAGCACATACACAAATAATAATAATAATCATCATCGTCATCATTTTCCCACACTATTTTTCAATAAATCAACATAAATTATACTTAATCATTTAGCAACAAATATAATATAATATTTACAAATATTAAAACTATATTAATATTAACATACCAAAATTAATTTAATACTAAAAATAACATATGCCAACATATATTTTTATATTTATGAAAATGCCGGGGACTTCTGATCATATTTTAAGTGATGATGCATCTTTAATTCAAAAGTCATGACACAATTTTTATGAAACTTAAAAGCTAAAAATGCACATTAACAATATCGCAATATTCACAATCATCCTTAGAGAGATGAAAAGTCTAATTTTTTTACTGACCCTCATGCTGTTCTGCTGTACACAAAATAAATTCTGAATAATGTTGGCAACAAAACACGACATTTTACAATACAATGGAAGTCAATGAGGACCATCAACTGTTTGGTTACCAACATTCTTTTTAAAAAAATATATATTTTACGTCCCACAGAAGAAAGTTATAATAACTTAATAATAATAATAAGTTATAATAATTATTATTTTTCAATATATAATTCAATATATATTGCCCAGTAGTGTAGCCCTAGGTCTAGTTATGAGATCAGACAATCTGGCGAGGAAAAAATATGGGCATGAGAGATTAAAAATGCACAAGGCTTCCAGGATTCACAGACCTCAGAGTCCTGTTTCAGACATGCTAAATCTCCATCTCTCATTTTTAAAACCACTCATCTTCAAAATGGCCATGACAGCGATGGCGATCAGAAAAGCTGAGGTATTCTGTCTTAAACCATTACTTGCACTTAGTCTTAAAAGATCTGGTGATCTCTCACATTAACTGCCCTTCCCCCAGAGCGCCTAAAACAACATCCAGTTTGTAAATCCCACCAATTGACTGGCAGAAAGTAAATCTTCCTGTCCTGCCTACTGCTGAATTTCTGAAAGTGACAATTATATTAGCGTTTGTACAGAAATCTGCTGAAAAGCTAATACACACTGATTTCCTGATGCGATAGAAGCATACCACCAGTCGTGATAATGGCCAATATAACTTCATTAGCACACAGTCCTACAAATCATCCACAAGATTCTCTCAACATTTCACTTACGACTGCAAGCCATAGTGTCAGGATCATTTCATTTGCTGATGATAGCAAGAAAACTAGTTTAACCACTGGCTGAACACATCAACAGAACTGTCTGCCACAACTTTGCCCCAAGTGTCAATGGCACTAAAGACCTTTTAAGAAACATAAACAGAAATCTGAACAGCAACAGCAGGATTTGCAGTAATGGTTTGTAAGATGAGACAAGCGAGGCTGTGCTACAAAAAATGTAGTCATACCATAATATAGATACAGTAGATAGAAAAAATTAACTTAAATGATTTAAGCAAATGGCTGCAATATAACAAAGAGTGAAAAATTTAAAGAGGTCTGAATACTTTCCGTACCCACTGTAGATAGACAGACAGACAGACAGATAGATTGATAGATAGATAGATAGATAGATTTAATTTAACTTTAATATTTAAATTGTTTTTTAACTAAGATTGAGTTTATCAGAATCAGAAACTTACTTTAAGAGATCATTTTATTTTTTTCTACATGTTGATACAGTATTTTGATGTATTATTAAGTAAATCGACCCACTACAATCTTTTATCAGTGTTCCTGATATTGATTAACACAGCAGACTTCCTTAAAATATTCCCTCACGAAACACCACTGAGAAACTGGTGGATGTTTTAGGAAACTCAACACTAAAGGTCTCCAATGAATTACCTGAAACATACTGATAAAGACAACAGATGCATATCCATTCTGTGAATCCCTTGCAGACCGCATGCAGTATGAGCAAATGAACGTGCCGTTCTATCGCTGCACCAGAGGAAGTATCTTTATCTGTGTTATCACTGTCCGTTATATTGCTACACAAAAGTATACGAATGGAAGGCCACTCAAGGGTCAATTCCAACAGCAGCAAAAATTGCATTGCCTTCCCATACATTGGACAAATCTCTGCCAAACATTGTCACGTACAAATCCCTCATACTGCCAGATTCAATCCACCTAGATCATAATCTGTCCACCCCAATTGGCTCCAACAGGAGATTCTGTCTCCTAATAACACAATCTACCACATTCAAAATCAGCTTTTATTCCCCCGGCAACAAACAAAAAACTGACCGCCTTAAGCCCTTGCTTTATATGATAATCTTTCCTCTAATACATTGGACTAATAGGCTTTGTGGCTATAATTTTCACACTCCCCTGTTCATTATAATACAGCAAATGCCACTCCATCTGTATTTATTTCACCATATGTGGCTGTTTATTATATTGGATAACTCTGTTGATTCCCTGTAATGTACTATTTTGTATTTGTTGCAATGCATCATATTATCCTGTTTAACTCCACTCTGTTTCATGGCCTTTGACTCAATACGTAAATGCATTGAATTATTATTGCAAAATTTTTAAGTGGTATGCATTGTTTAAACAAAGCACACCTTTCATGCAAAAATAAGCTTGTTAGCTTTAAAAAAAAAATTGAAGTAAAATTGAAGAAATTAATATAAATGAATATTAAAATATTAATATAATTGTCACGAATCCGGTCCGTGGACTTCCGTCCAAATGCCACCAGAGGTCGCTCGTCCATTATATTGACTCTCTCACTACACAGTAGGGCTGTGCGATTAATCGAAATCATCATAAAATCACGATTTGAGCTTGCGTGATTTATAGCACGATTTTCCGCGCCCCCTACAGCACGCCTAAATGGAGCACGAGAACAGAACAGACCGGGCGGGCATGCAAACATAACGCCAGGTTCACACACTCCGTCTGTGGTGCGTATATTTTCTGTGCCCATGTTAACGGAACAGAGCGTTCACACTGCACGCGATTGCGGTCCGGCAGTGCGCTCCAGGAGCGGAGCGTCTGCAGCAGTCATGCTGCGATCGTTTCCGCACAGAATCCATTCTGCTGTGCTGCACGCGCTGAATTAAAGTGACAGTGCATTATCCGCGGTAAAAATTAACATGGATTGACACGGAAATATAGTAATAACACCATAAATGCATATAATTAAAGTCTACTGTTTCACAGTCAACCCGTGGCTTTTTGTCTATTTAAAAAAAAAGGAAAAGTGCACTTTTAGATAAACAAGCCAATAATAGATGGCACTCGTGGTGGTAGTTAAACAAAATTATATTTATTGAGTTTAAACGTAAATATGTCTATGAAAGATTGTATTACTGTACTGTGATAAAAGAGAATCACAATGCTGAAAAAGCATTTTCAGAAACAACGTTTGGATTTGAAATCAAAATAATGGCTAAATGTTGTGTTTGTGGTAAACAGCCGCAGATCAGGAGCGGACTGCAAACGCATCCTGTGCGAAAGCAAAATGAGTCCGTGCTGCTTCTGCACCGCATACACATACTGTATACGCACTGCAGACGGAGTACGTGTGAACTTGGCGCAACAAATCTAGTTCAACATCTGAGGCAACGCCACAAAGAGCTCTATGACCAATGCATGGCAAAAAAAATCCCTGGACACGGGATTTTATAATTTTTTTTCTGCCATATGTCTATTCTAGAGACATTTTGTTACACCTTTACTTAGTGATTATTTTGCCTTATGTCTGTTCTAGAGACATGTTACAGCTTTTTGATAAAGCACTAATTGGTTTTCTTTTGGAAATATGTTTCAAATTCACACTGAATGCATTAATGGCTGTAAAGCATGTCTGTGTGTGTCAAAATCGTGGTTAAAATGGAAATCGCAAAATTGATCAAAGAAATCGCAATAGTTTTTGTCCATATCACACAGCCCTACTACACAGACTGTTACACGTCACCACGGATTACATTTCCCATGCTCCACTTTACCGATTACACTCTCTCACCTGCAACCAATGACACACACTATATAACACCCACTCAGATCCTTCTCATTGCCGAGTATTGTTTGCGCATATCGCTACGTTAGTGATAGCAATGTTATGGAGCCCTTTTCCAAGTCTTGTATTAGTTCCTAGTTCTAGTCTAGTCTAGTCTCGTTGTGTTGCCTGATTGCCTGATTATCTGCCTGCCTTGGATTTCTCTCGCCTTGTCATTTGGACTCTGTTTGCCCCTTTACTGGACTATCGCCTGTTTGTGGATTACCTGTTTGCCTTGCCCTCTGGATTACATTCGTTGTTACCTGACCCTTGCCCGTTTTTTTGACCACGACTTTGTAATAAAGCCTTGAACATGGATCCGCACGTCTCAAGTTCTGATTAATCCGTAACAATGATAATATTTTTTACAAATATTATGGACCATATAGTGATGGTATCAGATGGTAATTTGGTATAAGCTATACCAAATTAAATAAATTATATTAATTATATTGGGGGGGGGGGGTCATAAAAAAATATATAATGCTACATAAGAAAGCCATGGCCTAGCAGCACACACATGTTCTACACAAGTTGAGTTGTGGTCCTCGTGGGAGATCCAGGTCTGCCTTCTGTTCCTGTTCCCACTAATTCCCTGTCGCCTCTCTACTGCCTGTGCCAATAAAAATAGCACAAACCACCAAAAATAAAAGCTGTGAAAACTGCTGACTCTTGAACACAACTGGTCAAGCAACATCACTGACTATGTCCATTGCTCTGGTGAGAGTTATATTGTGCTAATAAAACCTCATCCTTCTCTCCCTTGCACGAGTTGAACACAATTTGCATGGTGCACTTTTCCACTGGCAGAATTGACAAGATGCATGTTTTTGCATTTAAATATACTGTGTGCCAAAGTGGTACAACTGCTTAATGAATTCAAATTAGTCAACTGTTGCGGTTAGTCAACAGAGTCCACATATTTTTAGCACACCGTCTTCAGTTTCATTCAGGTTGACTAAAGATGGGTGTAATCTCAAAAGCGGAGAAGAAATGTCAAACACAAGATAAATACCAAAAGGTGTGTCTCTAGTCCCGAATGAAAAAAATTTGGCTTTTGCAAAATGTCAACAGATCTGACCCAGAGCAAATTAGATTGTTTATTCTTATACCTCATCTAAAAAATCATTCCTTATTGTTGAAGGTGAGAAGGAAGAGACACGTCGGGGATCATCTGAGTGATGTCAGGGGTTAAACCAAATAACATTCGCTCCATCACACTGAAAAAACGATCCATGACAGTTTGATATACAGACGCCATCTAGGAGAGCCATTGATGGCCTATAATTATACAACTACTCTTAGAGCGAGAACCTCACCTGTGGGACTCCATATATCAGAATTCATACGCCCCCAAATAGCCCCACAATCCTGTGATGGATATCCAGCACAGATAACAGCAGAGAAGGGAAAACCATATATCTGCAGGGACTTTATAGCTTTCACATTCATCCACTGTCAGTGTGCTACAACCAAGGCCAGAAGACTTTATTATGCAGACAGGAGAGATTGACGAGAAACAAGGTATGGCTGAAAGGATAGGGTTGAAATTCTGATAGCATTTCCAGCCACAATAAACACCGGAAGACCACAAAGAATGCACGTGGAGGAATTTTAAAGGATTTTTTTTAAAATTTGGAGCCACAGTTGATTGATTTAATCCCATTTTTTTTCCTGGATCAAACATTAAATAGCATAAGTACTATTGTGAGGGGAAGTAAACGGCTTTGAGAAGAGAATAAGCAGGGTTTTGTCATTAATACGGCTGAAAAAGCACATGAGCGTCACGACATAATGAAACGGGAAGTGTTTTAGAGTCGTCGCAGCATACTTATTAAGCTAGAGGACACTCTAGATTTCTAGTGTTTTATCCTGTACACACATAATGGCTATGTTCAGTCATGCGGTTACAGCTTTCATTACAGAACAGCAGGCTTCCAGGTGGTTAAACCAAATAACATTCGCTCCATCACACTGAAAAAACGATCCATGACAGTTTGATATACAGACGCCATCTAGGAGAGCCATTGATGGCCTATAATTATACAACTACTCTTAGAGCGAGAACCTCACCTGTGGGACTCCATATATCAGAATTCATACGCCCCCAAATAGCCCCACAATCCTGTGATGGATATCCAGCACAGATAACAGCAGAGAAGGGAAAACCATATATCTGCAGGGACTTTATAGCTTTCACATTCATCCACTGTCAGTGTGCTACAACCAAGGCCAGAAGACTTTATTATGCAGACAGGAGAGATTGACGAGAAACAAGGTATGGCTGAAAGGATAGGGTTGAAATTCTGATAGCATTTCCAGCCACAATAAACACCGGAAGACCACAAAGAATGCACGTGGAGGGATTTTAAAGGATTTTTTTTTTTAATTTGGAGCCACAGTTGATTGATTTAATCCCATTTTTTTTCCTGGATCAAACATTAAATAGCATAAGTACTATTGTGAGGGGAAGTAAACGGCTTTGAGAAGAGAATAAGCAGGGTTTTGTCATTAATACGGCTGAAAAAGCACATGAGCGTCACGACATAATGAAACGGGAAGTGTTTTAGAGTCGTCGCAGCATACTTATTAAGCTAGAGGACACTCTAGATTTCTAGTGTTTTATCCTGTACACACATAATGGCTATGTTCAGTCATGCGGTTACAGCTTTCATTACAGAACAGCAGGCTTCCAGGTTTTTGGAGGAGTGTTTAATTGGCAGCGCCGTGTTTGACAAGCATCCCGAAGAAATGAATTTCAGCCCACATGTTTGGACTTTCCATCCCCATTGTGTCCAGCACACAATTGGTAAACATCTCTCACATTGTCTTTGTTTGGCCGCATTGAATTGCTGTGTGCGCCAATGGGGAATTGCTGGCCAGAAAGCAGGCAACGGCTGGGCACGACTTCACAGATTCTCCAAAGATTAACTCTAGAGATAAAGTATCTACACTTCATCCTGATGAAAAGCTACCCAGGCTGTCAGCAAGTCTGTTCACTTTGCAAATCTTAATAGCTACTACAACTTAAGCAGCTTGACACATTTGAGAGGGAAATGAATTGATAAAACTCTATTTAACTTCAGGTGGCTGCTATCGTCCTGTGCTGAGATGAAGTCTGCAAGTTATAATGGCCAATACTCATTTTTCCGACTCTCCAGGATGGCAAATGTTTCTTACAGCTTTCAAAATGTTCAATCCCTCCAGCCCTTTATAGTAAAATGCCTTTAAGTAAAAAGAGCAGACAAGCAAATCAACTGCCTGAAGATGTTTTAGCCTGCAGTTTCCAGGGTTAAAAATACAGTGGCAGCTTAAAGAAACAGACCGTTCGCTCAAGAACAGATATTCTGTCATTCTTTACTCACCTTCATGACGTTCCAAACACGAATGAAAATATGTTTGGCAGGATGTTCACGCTATTCTTTCCTATACAATGACAGTGAATGGTGACCAGGGTCTGTCAAGCTCCAGAAATGACAAGATGGCGACATAAAAATTCAGAATGCATCATAAAAACAGCAGTCTATACAAACCGTGCACTATATTCCAAGTCAGAAGACATGCAATCAATTCTCTATAATCTGCTCTCAAATCTCATTTGTGTAAAGTGAATATGAGAACATTCAAATTTGGCATGTCACAATTAGGTTAAAGACACAGGAAAACCAAAGACATTTTGCAAACCGTTGAACATATGTGAAAGAGAATGAGATTTGAGATTAGCATCCACACCAATGAACGATTACACTAAGTTTACTATAAATGCATACTGCAGTTATGTCATCTGCCGCTTTAAATGCTCAAGTTCTTTAAAATCTCTGATTCGCTGTCAACATTTTTTATAAGCTGGAAAAAAATTGTTCTGAAAGAGATTTCTACAATATCGTTCCTCTCTTTCATTATCGTTATAGCTGTGGTTAAACTCTTAAAAATAAAGGTTCCAAAAGGATGCAATAGAAGAACCATTTTGGGTTTCCCAAAGAACCATTATTTTCAAAACATTTTAATCATCTGAAGAACCTTTTCCACTTGTACAATGTTAATGTTCTTCAAAGGTTCCTCATGGATGACAAAAAAATAACCTTTACTTTCAACAGTGAACCTATTCTCATAGAATTAGAATGTTTATTAAAACATATAGTTATCCTTCTTGGTGTGAACATCCCTGCGCATTGTAGTGCACGATTTGTGTGGGGATATTTTTAAGGTCCTTTTGGTGACCATTCATCACCATTCACTTTAATTGCATACAAAACGGCTTCCAAACATCTTTTTTCGCGTTCCACAGATGAAAGAAAATCATACGACTTTGGAAAGCCATGAAGGTCAGTAAATAACAGCAGGGTTTTTAGTTTTAAAAATCACTGCAGCTGTTTTGCTCAAGAGTGTGACCGTGTGTGTCTGCAGGAGTAGACCTTAAAGAATACCACGGGTGGGCCGACAGTGAAAAATCCCCAGGAACAAGGAGCTAATGAGTCCATCTGACCATACCATACAATAATGTTACTGCCTGCAACTTAAACTAGCTGACTGTGACTCCTTTGGCTATTATATAACACACACACCATACATCAGGTTGCTGATGCTAAAACATGCAAATCCTTCTTTTAACTGTACGCCTGTCTCACAGGACCCATGAGCCTATTTTTAACCAATGCACAATGGACCAGGGGCTTCACCTATTATATTCAACTGTACAAATCAAGGCACAAAGTACAGCATAATGAATTACAAATCATGTCCATCAAAGTCTGAATGCTCCAGCACAGCAGGTGAACAGTTTTATTCCTCCCATGAGATCCCACCCCCTCCTCTCTCTCTCATTCTCTCTCCCAAGTGAATATTTTATTAATAAACATCAGTCAGAAATGGATGGCAGACAAATGCACGTTGATTAATTAACAACCCCTAAAATAACTTATGCAGCACACAGCAAACAAGCCCAGGCAGTTTGATAAACTGGCACGACACTTCAGTTGTGCTGCGTGTTAAAATGACTCAGTTACACAAGACGGGCAAATAAAGAAGTGCCATTAGAACAAGCGGCTCGTGTTGGTGTTGACGCTTCAAAAGCAGGGCTTGACATATTCCTGAAAGGGCATTGTATTATGCACACTTTACACCCCCACTGAGAGAAGGTTAGAGGATGCCACGTGAGGATGATAGCAGAAATAAACAGCTGTTACTGCCGTGATCCCATCCTTAAACCGCTATAATCAGGATTGCAATAAACAGCGTGTTACCCCCTAAATGCTCGCAGCAGATTACAGTGGCTGTGAAATGCAGGCAGTGGTGAGATATAGATTTTTCAAACGAGCTTTGTGCGAGATAAAGAAAGGAAAGATGCAACACCCTTCAGCGTACTGAGCTCCACTGTCAGATCTGTGATGTGCTCTCTCTGCTGTGAATGCATGAACTTCCAGCATTCACGAGTGAAATTTTCGGGCAGGCATGCAGTCGCTCATACATGGAGGGACTGAGCTTAATCCCTTAGTTCTGTGTGAGCTGCATAATAGAAACAAATTTATTCCCTCGTGTGCAGAGGGCACGGAGAGAGGTATCATCTGACACTGGTACTATATCAATCTAAATACTTGAGAACTAAAAGGGCTTATTATTTACTAGCAATAAACTTATTTTAAGCCAATGAATCTGTCAATATTTTGGTATTGTCAGATTATCGGCATCCGATTATACGACTGTTGGTTGCAAAATTTGCCAAAGGATTTTATGCTTTCAAAATCATTTTTAGTGATTCTTAGTAAGTATTGTATGTAGCTAATGTTTTGTACATTTAAATATTTTATATATATATATATATATATATATATATATATATATATATATATATATATATATATATATATA
>NW_015505771.1:344184-394638 GCF_001515645.1 Sinocyclocheilus grahami | reverse complement strand
GGTTAAACCAAATAACATTCGCTCCATCACACTGAAAAAACGATCCATGACAGTTTGATATACAGACGCCATCTAGGAGAGCCATTGATGGCCTATAATTATACAACTACTCTTAGAGCGAGAACCTCACCTGTGGGACTCCATATATCAGAATTCATACGCCCCCAAATAGCCCCACAATCCTGTGATGGATATCCAGCACAGATAACAGCAGAGAAGGGAAAACCATATATCTGCAGGGACTTTATAGCTTTCACATTCATCCACTGTCAGTGTGCTACAACCAAGGCCAGAAGACTTTATTATGCAGACAGGAGAGATTGACGAGAAACAAGGTATGGCTGAAAGGATAGGGTTGAAATTCTGATAGCATTTCCAGCCACAATAAACACCGGAAGACCACAAAGAATGCACGTGGAGGAATTTTAAAGGATTTTTTTTAAAATTTGGAGCCACAGTTGATTGATTTAATCCCATTTTTTTTCCTGGATCAAACATTAAATAGCATAAGTACTATTGTGAGGGGAAGTAAACGGCTTTGAGAAGAGAATAAGCAGGGTTTTGTCATTAATACGGCTGAAAAAGCACATGAGCGTCACGACATAATGAAACGGGAAGTGTTTTAGAGTCGTCGCAGCATACTTATTAAGCTAGAGGACACTCTAGATTTCTAGTGTTTTATCCTGTACACACATAATGGCTATGTTCAGTCATGCGGTTACAGCTTTCATTACAGAACAGCAGGCTTCCAGGTTTTTGGAGGAGTGTTTAATTGGCAGCGCCGTGTTTGACAAGCATCCCGAAGAAATGAATTTCAGCCCACATGTTTGGACTTTCCATCCCCATTGTGTCCAGCACACAATTGGTAAACATCTCTCACATTGTCTTTGTTTGGCCGCATTGAATTGCTGTGTGCGCCAATGGGGAATTGCTGGCCAGAAAGCAGGCAACGGCTGGGCACGACTTCACAGATTCTCCAAAGATTAACTCTAGAGATAAAGTATCTACACTTCATCCTGATGAAAAGCTACCCAGGCTGTCAGCAAGTCTGTTCACTTTGCAAATCTTAATAGCTACTACAACTTAAGCAGCTTGACACATTTGAGAGGGAAATGAATTGATAAAACTCTATTTAACTTCAGGTGGCTGCTATCGTCCTGTGCTGAGATGAAGTCTGCAAGTTATAATGGCCAATACTCATTTTTCCGACTCTCCAGGATGGCAAATGTTTCTTACAGCTTTCAAAATGTTCAATCCCTCCAGCCCTTTATAGTAAAATGCCTTTAAGTAAAAAGAGCAGACAAGC
The DNA here is from genome assembly GCF_001515645.1 of Sinocyclocheilus grahami. Taxonomy (NCBI): domain Eukaryota; kingdom Metazoa; phylum Chordata; class Actinopteri; order Cypriniformes; family Cyprinidae; genus Sinocyclocheilus; species Sinocyclocheilus grahami. The sequence goes on along the minus strand of NW_015505771.1, from coordinate 393,332 downwards.
AAATCAACTGCCTGAAGATGTTTTAGCCTGCAGTTTCCAGGGTTAAAAATACAGTGGCAGCTTAAAGAAACAGACCGTTCGCTCAAGAACAGATATTCTGTCATTCTTTACTCACCTTCATGACGTTCCAAACACGAATGAAAATATGTTTGGCAGGATGTTCACGCTATTCTTTCCTATACAATGACAGTGAATGGTGACCAGGGTCTGTCAAGCTCCAGAAATGACAAGATGGCGACATAAAAATTCAGAATGCATCATAAAAACAGCAGTCTATACAAATCTCATTTGTGTAAAGTGAATATGAGAACATTCAAATTTGGCATGTCACAATTAGGTTAAAGACACAGGAAAACCAAAGACATTTTGCAAACCGTTGAACATATGTGAAAGAGAATGAGATTTGAGATTAGCATCCACACCAATGAACGATTACACTAAGTTTACTATAAATGCATACTGCAGTTATGTCATCTGCCGCTTTAAATGCTCAAGTTCTTTAAAATCTCTGATTCGCTGTCAACATTTTTATAAGCTGGAAAAAAATTGTTCTGAAAGAGATTTCTACAATATCGTTCCTCTCTTTCATTATCGTTATAGCTGTGGTATGGACATACACTCTTAAAAATAAAGGTTCCAAAAGGATGCAATAGAAGAACCATTTTGGGTTTCCCAAAGAACCATTATTTTCAAAACATTTTAATCATCTGAAGAACCTTTTCCACTTGTACAATGTTAATGTTCTTCAAAGGTTCCTCATGGATGACAAAAAAATAACCTTTACTTTCAACAGTGAACCTATTCTCATAGAATTAGAATGTTTATTAAAACATATAGTTATCCTTCTTGGTGTGAACATCCCTGCGCATTGTAGTGCACGATTTGTGTGGGGATATTTTTAAGGTCCTTTTGGTGACCATTCATCACCATTCACTTTAATTGCATACAAAACGGCTTCCAAACATCTTTTTTCGCGTTCCACAGATGAAAGAAAATCATACGACTTTGGAAAGCCATGAAGGTCAGTAAATAACAGCAGGGTTTTTAGTTTTAAAAATCACTGCAGCTGTTTTGCTCAAGAGTGTGACCGTGTGTGTCTGCAGGAGTAGACCTTAAAGAATACCACGGGTGGGCCGACAGTGAAAAATCCCCAGGAACAAGGAGCTAATGAGTCCATCTGACCATACCATACAATAATGTTACTGCCTGCAACTTAAACTAGCTGACTGTGACTCCTTTGGCTATTATATAACACACACACCATACATCAGGTTGCTGATGCTAAAACATGCAAATCCTTCTTTTAACTGTACGCCTGTCTCACAGGACCCATGAGCCTATTTTTAACCAATGCACAATGGACCAGGGGCTTCACCTATTATATTCAACTGTACAAATCAAGGCACAAAGTACAGCATAATGAATTACAAATCATGTCCATCAAAGTCTGAATGCTCCAGCACAGCAGGTGAACAGTTTTATTCCTCCCATGAGATCCCACCCCCTCCTCTCTCTCTCATTCTCTCTCCCAAGTGAATATTTTATTAATAAACATCAGTCAGAAATGGATGGCAGACAAATGCACGTTGATTAATTAACAACCCCTAAAATAACTTATGCAGCACACAGCAAACAAGCCCAGGCAGTTTGATAAACTGGCACGACACTTCAGTTGTGCTGCGTGTTAAAATGACTCAGTTACACAAGACGGGCAAATAAAGAAGTGCCATTAGAACAAGCGGCTCGTGTTGGTGTTGACGCTTCAAAAGCAGGGCTTGACATATTCCTGAAAGGGCATTGTATTATGCACACTTTACACCCCCACTGAGAGAAGGTTAGAGGATGCCACGTGAGGATGATAGCAGAAATAAACAGCTGTTACTGCCGTGATCCCATCCTTAAACCGCTATAATCAGGATTGCAATAAACAGCGTGTTACCCCCTAAATGCTCGCAGCAGATTACAGTGGCTGTGAAATGCAGGCAGTGGTGAGATATAGATTTTTCAAACGAGCTTTGTGCGAGATAAAGAAAGGAAAGATGCAACACCCTTCAGCGTACTGAGCTCCACTGTCAGATCTGTGATGTGCTCTCTCTGCTGTGAATGCATGAACTTCCAGCATTCACGAGTGAAATTTTCGGGCAGGCATGCAGTCGCTCATACATGGAGGGACTGAGCTTAATCCCTTAGTTCTGTGTGAGCTGCATAATAGAAACAAATTTATTCCCTCGTGTGCAGAGGGCACGGAGAGAGGTATCATCTGACACTGGTACTATATCAATCTAAATACTTGAGAACTAAAAGGGCTTATTATTTACTAGCAATAAACTTATTTTAAGCCAATGAATCTGTCAATATTTTGGTATTGTCAGATTATCGGCATCCGATTATACGACTGTTGGTTGCAAAATTTGCCAAAGGATTTTATGCTTTCAAAATCATTTTTAGTGATTCTTAGTAAGTATTGTATGTAGCTAATGTTTTGTACATTTAAATATTTTATATATATTTATATATATATATATATATATATATATATATATATATATATATATATATATATATATATATATACAGTATATAATTAAATTATAATATTAAATAAATATTAAATATAATTATAATATTAAATAAATATATTATATATATTATATATTAAGATTAAAGGACTCTTTTCTGTATGTGCAATTATTATGGTCTAACTTCTGTTTTTTTTAATGACATTTTGGCCATGTACACACAAATTTATATATATATATATATATAAAATAAATAATCATACTCCTTAAATCTCTTTCTAGGCAGCGCTTTCTTATCCAAAGCAATTAGTTATAAGACACAGAATAGTCAAGAAGACAAATGCTAAAATGCATTACTATAATTTAATCAAATAATATTTGTTTAAACAAATAGTTTAGCCTAATCTTCAAGGTCTGAAAGCATGACGTGATTTGTTAATAGCGGCATGTGTTTTGAAATATTGAGTTCCGAGTAATATTTATGTTTGCTGTCTATATAAAACGCAATGAGACCTGCATATGGTCATATCTATAGTTTTCGACCTGCCTGAACATCACGAATGCATCGACACAGGTCTAGTAGCTCCCTACATGACGCGCGTGCAACATACCTGCGATTTATGCTGCTGTCCATCCTCGAGTTCTGAAACACTGTTCATGATTTTCCATCGATCATTTACCATTCTCTGGAATCCTTACCATCCGATAGTTGTTTTCATGGGCATGAGGAGAGAACGGAACTGTCAGTCTTGAATTCCAGCATCCAAGAAAGAGATAAGGGAGAGAACACAACAGTCTACGGGAACTAAAACTACTTCACAAGATGATCCGCACAAACCTACAGAAAACCGGGGCACAGAACTAGAGATCCACACTCATTTTGTAAAAGAAAAATATACGTACTTTAAGGGACTTGTCCCTCACCCCCAAAAAGAAACAAACAAGAAAATGCAGTCCGAAAGCAGATCCGATCTCCTCAACGCACTCCAGTACTGAGGCGAAGGTGTGACGGTTTGCGGATGATGCGTTCCGTTCGTTGGCAGGTATTCCTCCTCGGATATAAAACTTTCCCTGTTCAGTCTGTGAGAAACAAAAAAGACGTGGATTTAGATAATAAACCATTAAGTTATGCAAAATAACTGTGTGCTACGCGTCCGTTTGATTAGCTTCATTCCTGTGGTGTAAGGACACGTTTGTGGTGGAGAGCTCCTGAAATCCACCCCCCTCCCTATCTCGCGCTTACACAGCGATGTCCGATCCGTGAGCGTATCGTTCTTTTGTGTCGGATCTTTTAAATGATTCATTCGAACCGGTTCACTAAACTGGTCTGAACTACAGGTGCATCTCAATAAATTAGAATGTCGTGGAAAAGTTCATTTATTTCAGTAATTCAACTCAAATTGTGAAACTCGTGTATTAAATAAATTCAATGCACACGGCTTAACAAGAGGAATACGACAACTGTAGCCAAATTCCTTGACACGTCTGTGTGTGGTGGCTCTTGATGCCTTGACCCCAGCCTCAGTCCATTCCTTGTGAAGTTCACTGAAATTCTTGAATCGATTTTGCTTGACAATCCTCATAAGGCTACGGTACTCTCGGTTGGTTGTGTATCTTTTTCTTCCACACTTTTTCCTTCCACTCAACTTTCTGTTAACATGCTTGGATACAGCACTCTGTGAACAGTCAGCTTCTTTGGCAATGAATGTTTGTGGCTTACCCTCCTTGTGAAGGGTGTCAATGATTGTCTTCTGGACAACTGTCAGATCAGCAATCTTCCCCATGATTGTGTAGCCTAGTGAACCAAACTGAGAGACCATTTTGAAGGCTCAGGAAAGATTTTGGGTTTTTGTTAAATGTGAGCCAAAATCATCACAATTAAAAGATCCAAAGACTTAAACTACTTCAGTCTGTGTGCATTGAATTTATTTAATACACAAGTTTCACAATTTGAATTGAATTACTGAAATAAATGAACTTTTCCACGACATTCTAATTTATTGAGATGCACCTGTATTTGCTCACCGGACTAAACTGAATGATTCGGTCACGAGTGAACAACTCTCTGACTCATTCAACCGGAAAGCGAACATGTCCGAATCACAATGAGCCGAGAACTGAAGAGTGAGCTTGCAGTAAAGAGCATTTGGAGCCCATCGAGGATTTTTCTGATGGAACGAATAGCAGAAATGTAAAACGTAGGCCTACTTCGTATTCTAATAGGCTTATGTTTGTGAATGCCCATTTGATCAACAAAAAACAAATTATATAGGCTATAACATAAATACAAATGAATGAATGAATGAATGAATGAATACTATTAAAATGTGCAATAAATAAACAAATAGTCACTCAATCACTTAATATAGTCAGGAACTGCACCGTACATTAGTTTTAGTGAGTAGTTTTAGTATTTACAAGCTTATACAACCTTAATTTAGACGCGTATAATAAACACAATTAAATAAACACAATTATTAATAATATTTGGTATTTGGAAAAACATTGAAATTTAAAGGGATAGTTCACCCCAAATTGAAAACTCTGACATTAATTACTCACTCTCATGCCGTTCCAAACCGGTAAGACCTTTGTTCATCTTCGGAACACAAATTAAGATATTTTGATGAAATCCAGCTTTCTGACCCTGCATAGACAACAATGCAACTACCACGTTCAAGGCCCAAGGACATCGTTAAAATAGTCCATGTGACATCAGTGGCTCATCATTAATTATATAAAGCTACGAGAATACTTTTTGTGTGCAAAGAAAACAAAAATAACGACTTTATTCAACATCAATATTCCACATCACTCAACTCGATATTTCTTCTCTTCCATGTCAGTCTTCGACGCGTGTTGATGACAGTACCACAACACATGCGTGTGCATTCCTCTGCTTATAAACAAGCGCAGTGCATCTATGTTCTATGTCAGAATGCCGGCTCCTACGTCAGCAGCACCACACGCATGTGTCATGGTACTGTCGTGAACGCCAATTTAACAGAAACTGTAACTTTGTCAGATAGCCTAGCATAAAGCAAAGTGCACGTGAAATTATACAGGTTTGATCATACTTAAACACTGGGTGGTCATATTTCACCAGAAAGAGCTCGTTTTGTGTAAAGTTGTTGAGACCCACGAGAAGAAATCCAGACGCACGACCTCGATGCGAATCCAGCTAAAGACTATGGAAAGCATGTTGTGGTCAAACTTAAAACATGATTGCGAATTCTGTTTACATTTACTTAATTGTGCATGCACAACATGTCACACCATTAAACATTATTTCAATATAATACATATTTGTGCTTGCATTTTTCTTAAAGCTAAGAGAAGACTTCTAGAATACTGGCTGATTAATGTGTACCCTTCTTGAACAGATTGAATTCTTGCACATGTCTGACCCATGTATTTTACAGACACCATTTCATGGCACTGAGATTTACAGATATAGAGTACAGATATGCTTGTATCATTAAAAAAAAATGAGGGTGATTTTGAGGTCATTGTGTTCTGTTGTGTTAATCAAAAGCAGCATATCTGTTTGAAAAAGAGTTTGTTTAAAGTCAGCATTGCATCGATCAACACGGACACATGCAACTGCACATGCACACTGTTTTTACACAGTTCTCACATTATTTAAACAATATTTTTCCCTGCAAAAGAAAATCTGTCTGGGCCACGTTATCAACATCTATTCAAATCAATCAAAGCAAAATATAACTGAATTTATAACATCCATTTTAGGGCCTCGCTGAAAATGTTTGTATGAAACAAAACTGAACTGCAAATTGTACCACTGTATTACCACAATATATGAATATACTATCATGTACCACAGTGCTTTTAATGGGTATAAAGAATGGTGTGAGTCAGTATGACGGTGTTACCAGTACCAAGTTAACAGACAAGCCACCAAAATGCAACTTGTTTGGATGTCATGTCCTTAACAGGCAGGTCTGCTTGAGAAATCCATTTCAGGTTGTTTAAAAAATGAGAGCAACTATTCTGTCAGGTGGTAAACAAGCTGCCATTTGTACTGTGAAAACTATGCCAGGAGGTGTTCAGAACACTGCAGAAAACTCTGTTTGTCCTTCCTTTGCACTGCAGCTACCCATGAGCTTTCAAAAAATGTTTTCAGCTTTTCATGCTATTGAATTTTCAGTCCAACAAAACTGCAAACAGCTAAAACATGCCATAAACTGTCCTTTAATATTTTCATAGTAACATGGTCCAGAAATGCTTTTGTTGCCTGTATTATAATCATCCACCCTCAGGAGCTACACTAATAATAATTCTGAAATTTTTAGCATGTGCTATATATAATAGCTTTAGAGCTTCAAATGTCGAAAACATAGCATACCGAACATCCATTCAGCCTTTTTCCAGTTATGTGTGCAATGCAGGCACAAGGAACAGTAAGCAGCTCATTCTGGCTTCTTCATATGTGTGCTTGTCAAACCGGCGAGTTAGCACAGCTGGAAACACAAGCAACTAAGAGTTTCCCTTTGTCAAAAAAGAAGCCTTCTGCGAGTAAAAAGTCTCTGAATAAGATGCTCAAAAAAGTGAAGGCACCAACAGCAGCTTGGTAATATATTCTACAACAAGATGCATCTCCCTGATAACTTGAAAAAGGCTGAAAAACTGTTTTTGTTGTTCTTAGGCTCACCAAAATATGGCTCTGTTTATCAAGGTGAGTGGTTGCACAAAATGTATATATCTTAATTTTATACATACACTGATCAACCAAAACATTAAAACCACCTGCCTAACACCCTAGTCATGTTCCTCAACCCATTCCTGAACAATTTTTGCAGTGTGCATAATCCTGCTGAAAGAAGCCACTGTCATCAGGGAACACCATTGCTATGAAGGGCTGATTGTGGTCTGCAACAATCTGTACAGTAGGCAGGTGATAGATGACAAAGTAAAATCTACATGAAAGCCTGGAGCCAAGGTTTCCCAGCAGAACATTGCATGTTGTAGTCTGTATGCAAAACTTTTCAAAAACACAAAGGAAAAACTTCTGTTTCTGTTTTTACTACATCACTGTTGTGTAAATGTACCCTTAGACCTTGTCACTCAGAACTTTTGACTTGCCCATTTTTCTTGCTTCTAAAAAAATGAAATTTAAAAACTGACTGTTCACTTGCATTGTATATCCCAGGTGCTTTTGTAACAATAAAATCAGTGTTATTCACCTCACCTGTCAGTGGTTTTAATGTTGTGGCTGATCAGTTTATGATCCTCCAAGACACATTCGAGATGGATTTTCCTGATTTGAAAAGCAATCTTGACAAACAGTTACAGCGATTGTAGTTTTCTCCATTGAAGTAGACAAGAGCTGTACTTGTACGACTGGAAATAGCTGTCACTTGTCACTCAGAACTTTTGACTTGCCCATTTTTCTTGCTTCTAAAAAAATGAAATTTAAAAACTGACTGTTCACTTGCATTGTATATCCCAGGTGCTTTTGTAACAATAAAATCAGTGTTATTCACCTCACCTGTCAGTGGTTTTAATGTTGTGGCTGATCAGTTTATGATCCTCCAAGACGAGATGGATTTTCCTGATTTGAAAAGCAATCTTGACAAACAGTTACAGCGATTGTAGTTTTCTCCATTGAAGTAGACAAGAGCTGTACTTGTACGACTGGAAATAGCTGTCGGGGGTGTTACAAATATAGTTGCAGAGTGGACAGATTTGTCTTAAAGGGTCTAAACTGAACTATAAACACAGATAACCCCTATTAATTACCAACATAAACTATTTAGAGTCCTCATAAGCCTCCATTCCTTGCATGGGCCTATAAAAAATAGATATTCAGATGCAAAGGCAGGACCTCAGCTGGAACAGCTCCATTTTTCCCTGATTGGCTTTAATTAATTGACAGTTTTATTCAAAACGCAGAGAATACATATGAAAACTGCTTGTTATTATTTAGTAAAATGAAAAACATGATTAAAATGAATCAAAAGAGCAAACTTACTTCAGGCCAAATTCATTTTTTCAGCACTGAAGGCAGACGGAAAATGAGCTCCTACTCCAGAAATAACCAAATTGGTCTTAATTTATCAAAAGTCCTCAAGGGGGTTGGGTAAAAATCAGAGCTGGCAAAGGAATAAAGGGGAAACTTAAGAAACTAGCTCAAAACCCCACAATCAGTCAAGCAGTCAGTCCATAGACCAACCACTTTGTCGATAAGTTGTTTGTCTACCTGTCCATTTACCTCACATTCATCAGACCACTTGCTGCTGTCATCAGAGTTCTCTGTGTTCTCTAGAGAACACTCCGTGTCCTCCATCTATCTGTCGATCTACCTCACAGTTCTCTCTTCTTTTAGGTCTTATATTACAAATGCAAGTTACAGTGTTCTGTTCTCACTCGAGTCGCTCCTCTACAGTCTAAACGTCAGATGTTGACAGCGTAATTGCTAATTACTTGCCATTTTGCTTTGATCCACATCTTTAACCTTCCAATACATAACATTTACTGCAAGGTTATTTTACTCTGAATAGCAGTAAATATGAGGATGCATGATTTCTGTAGTCAATTATAACGTCAGAGTGGACGACAATAATGGCCTATCATATCATCAGCCTTAACACGGATTTATCTTCATATGTCCTCTCGTGAAATAAATAAACCACTGAGGTCAAGGTGAAACAAGGGATCTCAGCTGCACTAATATCATTCTTGAAACTTAATACAAAGTAAATGTGCTTTAGGACACCCAACAAATGACTGTAAACTCATTCCTCTGTTGTTGCAATTTGATATTCATATTTAATAAATGAATGTATCTGTTGCTATTTAGGGCCTTCGTGCTACATAATCCAGGAGTGGGCAGTATAGTGGGTTTAGTTAAACTAATTATTGATGAGTATGTATAATCTATTCTACTTACACAATGTTATAAAATAATATACTGTTTTATTAATATTGATATTGATATGAATTAGTTGTTGTTTTCAATGTGTAGATTTTACCGATACCATGTTATAAAATTGATAATAATTAAAATGATCAAATTTATAAAATTATAAATATAAAACACACACACACACACACATACATACAGACAGACAGACAGACATTTCCATTAACTCTAAAACACAACATAACGAAGTGCAAATTTCAGGGAAAATACAGGCAAAACACCTGTAAAAAATAAATACAAAAATTCCTTCATATTAATACAGAACATTTTACAGTGTATATATAAATATTAAAGTGTAACTGACATATATATGTGTATAGATATATAGATATGTATAATATGTATAATTTATTTTCTATCTATCTATCTACACTCTCAGAAATAAAGGTTCAAAAGCTGTCACTGGGGCGGTACCTTTTCAAAAGGTACACTTTTGTACCTAAAGGGTCCATATTGGTACCTTAAAGGTATATATTAGTACCTAAAAGGGACAAAAGTGAGAAGGTACTGCTCCAGTGACAGCTTTTGTACCTTTATTTCTGAGAGTGTATCTATCTATCTATCTATCTATCTATCTATCTATCTATCTATCTATCTATCTATCTATCTATCTATCTATCTATCTATCTATCTATCTATCTATCTATCTATCTATCTATCTATACATACATACATGGTATATACAGTACCATCATACAACCAACTATTTAATATTATTTTTCTATGGTTTGAAGTGCGTTGAACATGTCCTATGGCCAAGATGGACTATGTTCTCACACCTCCCTAGTCCTGCTAAATGAGAAGAGTAAAAATAGAGACAAGATACCAATCAGCCATTTAATCCTCATATAAACAATGTGCTTTAATGTAACACCCCATTTACACCTCCTATTAACATTTGCCTGGGGTGATCCAACTACAAGTAGGCAGCTGAAACAGATTGCCTTTAACATGCATCTCTGGTGACCACATTAGTATGTCACTACATATTGATATTAGATGTTTTGTGGAAATATATATGTATGGGTTGTTTTTTATTAAAGCAGAAACTAGCACAATGATTACATGCTGCATGACTAGGGGGTCCTTCAAATGCCGCCCGAGGTGCATTAGTATTTATATTACATATGCAATGTGTCCATGACAACATCCAAATGTGGACTAATTGATCAATGATCAATGTTAATGCCAGGTGTAAATGGGGCGTATAAGTGGTTGTTTAGGAAATGGAAGTAATAGACTGTTAAGTTGTGGCAGGCCAAATCATACATTTTATCATTAGTGTCAAAACTGTTTTGTGTCCAGGGGACATACAATGTTCACTTATTTACCACATTAGGCGATGGTATAGTGACCAAAGCAACAGACAGTCCTGCACCGCCAGTCTGTTGTGCCGCCACCTGGGAATATAATGGTTCTGCGTTTTGGCTTCAGGTAGGAGGTTCAGAAAACAGCCAAATTGTGAAAATGCCCATCTGTCATGTTCCTACGTTTATCTGCTAGGGAACGAGAGAGGCTTAAGGAGCAATGGAGAGAGATATACAGGTAGAGAGGAGATAATAAAGTGAGAATTACAGGATAGACATGGGTGGTTTTAGAACAGAGCCACTGGATTACTTGGAGGATATCTACTCCAGCAACGAGTATAATAGATCTTTTAGAGTGCTTCCTACAGCAGTTTTCAGAGCTAAATCATGACCTATTAATGAACCATTAGCCGTTTAAGACTGAAAAATTATGCGCTTCTGACACTGAGAAAAGTGCCACTCTCCAGACTTTTTGAAACCATTTTCACTGGAAATAAAAATGGTTTATTTTATATAATAAAAATAAAAGAGCAAATTGCAGATGAGCAAAGACAAATAGGCAGATGAAAATGGTAATATTGCATTAGGGAGGCTGTTGCAGAGTGTGAAAAATAGGAGATTTGAATTAATCGCTCATGGTGAGGGGAGCGATCAGTAAGCAGGGCGCAGAGATGGTAGGTGGATATGGAGCATTTGGCCGTTTCCCGTCATTTAAACCTTCTGTTTGAAAGAACGTCTTCCAGGAGCAGACACATACCCCTTGGATTTTGGAAAAAAAAATACTTTAACACTTAAAACACATGATTATTGTATGCAAAAAAATTAAAAAATAAATAACTCAACCACGTGTCTAATGCTGGTCAATCCAATCACTTTCCGCAGATTATTTTATTTAAACTCACCATCACCACCAATGTCGCTCCAAACGCATTGAATTTTTTTCCTGCAGAACACAAAGAGTTATTATAAACATTATAGAGCTGCTTATTGTTATTTATTGTTTTACCCTTTTTAGAAATAAACTTATATGGTATAATACTACATAAAATATAAAATAATAGATTTTATATTTTAGTTAATATAATATAATTTTATATAATAGATGTAATATATAATATAATAATAATTTAATATAATGTTTTTTTTATCGAGGTAAATATTACTCACATATATTTATTGTGCCATTTCCAATCAAGCTGTAATTTTGTCAAATGGTGTTCTGAAAATATTGCAAAAGTTAAAAAAATTATTTTCTTTAATTGTTTGTGTTTATGATATATAAAGTGCTGGCTATGAAATTATGAAACCTTAGCAATACAAAGCAGTTGGCAATTTCATTCCAAAAATATTTAAAATATTTCCACCACAGAATGTTATTAAACACAATACACTGTTTTGAGATATGATGGAAATGGTATTGTAGTCGAAATGTTCATGTTTCAAAAAATGTAAACACATTTCAGAATTCTCCTGTGATGCATTTCTAAACAGTGTTGGACATTCTTAAAGTGTGAGAAGCATTTAAATTCTACACAAAATCAAATCGTCAATTCTTATTTTTATGAGATTTTGCAGTGTTTATTATAAATGATTTATCTGTCCACATCATTATTTTGAACTTTCAATCTCTAATAAAAAATATTAAATAGATTTCCTGCCCTACATTCTTACCCATTGGAAAAGACGTTTGGCTCAAATATACGTCACAACAGGGAAGAAAAGACAAAGAGTGGGTTATCCTACTCACATTCCTGGGGGGGTCATAAAACCAGTGATATCATGATTAGTTGTCATGGTGACCAAGGGGGCCTGGTGTTCAGCAGAAATCCTGGCATCCAGTTTATTGAGTGAGGGGACTGTGACGATTTGTTAATCTAATGAATAATTGATTTGTTAAATCAAATAAAAATTAGTGTGTCAGATTGGTCGAGACGCTACACTATCAAACTTCTGTTCCATGCTCAGGGTCAAGCCCTTTTCTACTACAACTCTAAATTCTGCATCCTACTTATTATATGTACATATATACATGCTTCTTTTGCCCGTACATTGAACACACACTTTCACAATGACGGTTTCTATGAAAGGCTTCGTCTGAATTTGGGATAGATTGAATCTGGGCCTTAAACTATTTTTCACAGTTTAAATTCAATGGCACAAATTACACCCTCTAATATCCCAAAGGTAACAAGCAGGAAGACAAGAGAGAGAGAGCATTATGCGACAGTTGTGTGACGAGCATGTGGGGTGGCAGAAATCTCAAATGGGGTGGCGAGGGAGGACGCTGCCGGGCTCGCTGCAACACTGCCAGGGCTGACACCGCCTCATCAGGCTTGCATTTTATACTCTATTTGTGCTGAAACACTTCAGTGGGTTTGTAAATAGGCAATTATTTCCGAAAGCAGACAGAGCCAAGGATTTTCACATTGACAGCTGCATTGAGTTTATCGAGTGTATTAATAGAGGAATGTCATGCATTCGGTGTGATGGTCTGAGACTTCATAATGACCCGAGTCTCACAATGGCTTCACCTCAGTCAGAGGCCTGAATAGATAACCAAAGGAGTGCTCGTGCTAATCTGACGGAGCAATGGTGCGTTCATGAGGGGTTACATGGCACACAAGTAAAGTATACATGTCACAGTGCTTTCTGAGCTACAAGCTATTTTATAAGCCTTTTGAAATGTAGTTAGCTACATTACAAGCTACTAATAAAATGTTGTAACTACAGTGAAGCTATATATAACATCTGGAAAATATAACTAGTTGAAAAGCTTACAATTTAACAAAAAGAGCTGAGCTACCACAATGCTACTGAAAAATGTTGCTAAGCAAGGAACATTACTGGTAGACATGACAATGATATACAAGACATGTAATAGAAAGCTGAGAAAAATCAAGATATCAGTGATGCACTGCTATTCGAAAGTATGGGGTCGATCATTTTTAAAAATGTTTTGTTACTGACTTTTACGCCCAGAATTATTGTTGTATTCTGCACTGAAAATATGAAGTCTCTTTTGCTCACTAAGCCTACATTTATTTTTTTCACAAATACAATAAAACAAGTAATATTATGAAATATTATTAAGATTTTAAATAACTGTTTTCTAAAATGTAATCTAAATTTTCAGTATCATTATTCCAGTCTTCCAGTGTCACATGAACCTTCAGAAATCATTCAAAAATATAAAATTTTCCACACACAAAAAAAGCCTAACCCAAACTTTTTAACGGTAGTGTAAATTTAAAGATTTATCAAGCAGACAACAGTATCAATGAATATGTAATAATGAGGTGTGAATCAATGAAAATATCACTTATATACAATATTGTTTTGTCATTTTTTTAATCAAGTGAAACTATTTTCAAATCTTTGAAAATATTATTTAATTCTGTGTTTAGAATATGTAAAAGCTATGACATTATTAAGCTATAAAATTAAGTCATATTTTTATTATGTGTCATTTCCACTTATGCTGTAATTTTGTCAAATTTATTTTAAAGTGGATGCATAAAATGTTATGAAATCACCCTTAGAAAAATATACGAACTGGATATTTTATCCCAAAAATGTGTAAAATGTAATTTTCCTCATTGTCATTTTCATCACAGAATGCTATTAAAAACATTTTGAGATGTGATGGAAATGACATTGCAGTGAAAAATTGTAAAAAGGACAGAAATCTTGTAGCTACGTCAGTGAGGGGAAAAAAAGCTGAGCTTCTACTATGCTACTGAAATTTTTTTGCTAAGATTCAAGATTTTTATTTGTCACATACATGGTTATATAGAGAATATATGACCAGCAGTGAAATGTAAGTATTTTTTTTTTTTGGAGAGATATAGAAAAGCTAGTAGCATTGCTACTTCTAGACAGTTTTGCCACACTCTACATGTCACACAGTCTCGTTCTTATACCTCAGCACCCTTGATGCATTACAAACATGCAAACCTAGTTTCCATTAATCTGCTATCGACAGATCCCATCTCTGAGAATTAAGACCCGCTCAAACTCTCATTATTGCATGAGACATGGATTCCGGATGTTTGCGTGCGTGTATGTGCATTTGCTCTCTCTCTCTCTGCTTTGGTTTTATCGTTACTTTTCAGTGTCAGTCTTCAGATCACTTCAACCAGAAAACTTCACAAAGGAAATTTATCAAATCACTCACAGCTTCCCTTTGACAAGCATCAAATGAAAGCCCCAGACTGCATTTAGCCATGCTGCTATGGAGATTAAGTATTGGATTGCATCGCCGGATGCAGTGAAAATTATTATCATCAGCATCTCTGTCAAACAAATCGCGGAAAAGCTTACCGTTGCAAAACCACAGCTGTTTGTAAAACCAATAGGAGGAACTTCAGGAGATTAATGGCATGGCTGGTATTCACAACATTAAAGTCTGAACCTAAAAAGTTAAACACGAGATGTTAAAGGTCATATCAGAAAGGAAATTACTTTGTAAAATCACTGGAATACACAGCTCTATTAGGCACAAAGCACTTATCTGTAGATTACATTGTGTTCCTGTGAGTGGGAGATTACTGCAGGCAATATCAAAGATTTTTGGTACAAAAAATTCAATAAAATAAAAAATCACAATCATGTTGTTTCATTTATTTATTTATTTATTTTTGTTGTTGCATGGAACACTATAAATAAAAAATATTTATCTATATTTTTTTTGTTTTGTTTTTTATTAAAAATTATAGTTTATAGTGACAATGTTTAGGTCCAAAAAGAAAACAACATAAAAGTAGTATTTATGACATCTGTAATATGTTCAAAGCTAACTTTTAAAACATTACTATTATTTGGTTGCAATAAAATATTCCAAATACTGTATAAACTTTATTGTTTTCAATTTATGCCCAAATGTTCTTGCAAAAAAAGGGTAATTTGATAACTAATTTTATAACATTTCCGTACAAATAAAATATAGCTTGGCAATAGAAACTAAATACATTTCTGTAGCTCAAACAGTACAGCAATGGCATTAGCAAATGCCAACGTCACGGGTTCGATTCCCAAGGAATGTATTAACCGATAAAAATGTGTGCAGTGAATGCAATGTATAGTAAGTTGCTTTGTTAATGTCCAACCTGCAGCATGAGCGCCATATTTAATTTGAGAGCTGCGGTGACTGTTTAGGTGAATAATAACTTACAATAGGTTGTATAATCACACACAGAAATACATGACTTTAGAAGACTTGAAATAGTCACATGGGATTTCTTTTTTTTTTTTTTGGTGAATTTTTGTCAGTTACTGAGTTTTACACTCAGAATTATTGTTGTAGTGAAACATTCTGTTCTTTTAGTGTGTGTGTGTGTGTGTGTGTGTGTGTGTGTGTGTTACAATGAGAATATCAGCACACAATTTTAAAACCACATGAGGGTGAGTAAATATAACATAACTTTCATTTTTGGGTGAACAACCCCTTTAAAAGGGCCATATGTCATTTTTTTCTGTTAAAATTCTTACTCTTATCTAAGAAAGCTGGTGCAGATGTCTGTAAATGTATTCCACTGGTGCCCTATCGCCAAAAAAAACAGGGGGAAAAAATAAGAAAACGAAATATTCTTACAAAAATCTATAACCTGATAAATAATAATCTTAATTACCACTGTGACTCAAATAAAATATATCTTGGCAACAAGAACTAAAGACGTTATTTATAGCACTAGCATTGTCAAGGTCATGGGTTTGATTCCCAGAAAATGCATGAACTGACAAAAATGTGTAATCTGAATGCAGAACACACTAAGTTGCTTTGGTTAAAAGCATAAATGTAAATGCTGTTGTTACTTGTACTACTTACGGAATAAGTGCCATTTATCATGTGAGAGCTGCAGTGAAGGTGAAGATTTGGGGTTTGTGTGATCACACTGGCGTAAATATATCACTTTAGAAGACTTGAAAGAGAGTCACATAGCTTTTTTATGGTGGATTTTTATAAGTTACTGACTTTTACGCCCAGAATTATTGTTGTATTCTGCACTGAAAATATCAGCACACAAGTTTAAAACCACATGACGGTGAGTAAATATGACAGAACTTTCATTTTTGGGAGAACGAACCCTTTAAAAGGTCCATATGTCATTTTTTTCTGTTAAAACACTTTCTCCTATCTGTGAAAAGCTGGTGCAGATGTCTGTAAATGTATTCCACTGTCACTCTACAGCAAAAACAGGAATGAAAGAAGAAAATAGAGGGTGAAAGACTGTCTTGCAAATATATGTATTTTAAGTCAGACTTTTGACACCAGTAAATGACAGAGGACAATTGCTCACCCTCACAGAACTCTAATATCCAAGAATATATTTTTTGAGACATTATCACATGAGATAAATAAATAGGACTGAATAAGAATGACAACGGTGCACAAAACCCACTCGCAGCTCTCAGCACCAACAAACGCTGACCTGTAATTTATAGCCAATGAATGGGGGTGGAGAAACACAGCATCTGATTTAACATGTATGACTCGGATTCAACCGTGAATCTCAGGATGCCTAGCAGAGAGCAGGGTTGCCATAATTATATTTTCATTTCGCGGAGTAGACAAAGAGCATCTTTAAATGGCAGAGATCGAATCGGAGAGCTTTTATTAATCCACACTTCTTTCTGAAGTAAAGAAATGCACTCAAATAAAGAAAATAAGACATAAGGCAGCACTATTTCCGATTCATTAAGGATGAGATTGGCATCTTAAAGCAACTGAGGCTGCTTACCTGTTGATAGATCACAGGGAGGGCTGGACTTTCGGCCCCCACAGGTAATGAGAGCGAACTAGCAGATGGTGCCCCAGATGGAGCTTCTCTGCTCTGGACTGGACATTTCAGCAGGAGGGAGAGCATTTTGTGTCACCTGATGGCACGTTTGAGAGACTATGATTCTGGAAGACATGATGTGAGGGTGGTGAGACCACAACATTAGGCAGAGTATCTCAAAATAATGACAGGCCCTTCCATAGGTAGAGGCTGTCCTCTCATGCTCAAAATCATGAAAGTGTGGACATGAAAGGGTCATGTTTTAACAGCGCATAGGGCACTGGCACACACACAGTATGCCATCATTCTGAAGAACTACTGGTGAGCAGTGCATGAGATCCCTCTGTAATATTAGATAACATTAACTTTCTGTTATAGGTTGCCTTTCAATTCCTGTCCAATTAATGTGGCATTTTTCATTAAAGAGGATGCATAAACGACTATTTGAGATTGGTAAGATTATTAAACGTTTTTGAAAGAATTCTCTCACCAAGACTACATTTATTTGATCAAAAATACAGTAAAAGCAGTAATATTGTGATTGGGAAGTATTACAATTTAAAATAATTATTTGAATATATTTTAAAAAGCAGTCATTACTCCAGTTTTCAGTGTCACATGATCCTTCAGAAATCATTCTAAAATTATGATTTGCAGCTCAGTAAAAAATGTATTATCAATGTTGAAAACTGTTGTGCTGCTTAACATTTTTGTGAATCCTGATCACTTTTTTGTTCAGAATTCTTTGAAAGTTCTTTGTTTAATTTTGCATCTGTTGTCCTCGTTTGTAAGTCGCTTTGGATAAAAGCATCTGATAAATGATTACATGTAAAAATAAATCTTTTGTAACATTATAAATGTCTTTATTGTCGCTTTTGACCAATTTAATGCATTTTTGCTGAACAAAAGTATTAATTTTGACTTGCACACAAAATCATGTTTTCCTTGTTTATGTTCCTCTGTTTTTTGTGCTCTCAGACAACTCTCTCCTTTTTTTTGTATGCTTATGCTGTTTTCCATGTTCTGCTTTTCCAAATGTTGCGGTTAGAGTTTCTTGTAAATCAGGGCGGGCTTAAGCGTCATCATTGGTCCACTAGTTTTAGATGGACAGCTCCACCTCAAGCCAATCAGACGAAGAGGGGAGTTGACGTCACTACAATGACATCACTCAATGTTCATTTGTACAGGTGAATACAGGACACCGTTATATGTGTCTGCCTGTCACTGCCGTATGTTACTGCCGAGTTTCATTTTTTTTAAAGGGATAATGAACAGTTCATTTGAAACATGAATCCTATTTTATTTCTTAATTGTTAGAGGACATATTTGGAGGTTTCAGTCTTTTCTAATTTGGTCACAGAGATAACTGATGCCCATGGACATCACTAAAATGGCAGCCAAGTGAACTGACTTTGTTTGCAGCCTTACATAAATAATGACTTGTATCTGTGTTTTCTGGCAAAATTAAGCAATTAAGCATTTTTCAAGAACCACACTGCTTAACATTTTTGTGAATCCTGATCACTTTTTTGTTCAGAATTCTTTGAAAGTTCTTTGTTTAATTTTGCATCTGTTGTCCTCGTTTGTAAGTCGCTTTGGATAAAAGCATCTGATAAATGATTACATGTAAAAATAAATCTTTTGTAACATTATAAATGTCTTTATTGTCGCTTTTGACCAATTTAATGCATTTTTGCTGAACAAAAGTATTAATTTTGACTTGCACACAAAATCATGTTTTCCTTGTTTATGTTCCTCTGTTTTTTGTGCTCTCAGACAACTCTCTCCTTTTTTTTGTATGCTTATGCTGTTTTCCATGTTCTGCTTTTCCAAATGTTGCGGTTAGAGTTTCTTGTAAATCAGGGCGGGCTTAAGCGTCATCATTGGTCCACTAGTTTTAGATGGACAGCTCCACCTCAAGCCAATCAGACGAAGAGGGGAGTTGACGTCACTACAATGACATCACTCAATGTTCATTTGTACAGGTGAATACAGGACACCGTTATATGTGTCTGCCTGTCACTGCCGTATGTTACTGCCGAGTTTCATTTTTTTTAAAGGGATAATGAACAGTTCATTTGAAACATGAATCCTATTTTATTTCTTAATTGTTAGAGGACATATTTGGAGGTTTCAGTCTTTTCTAATTTGGTCACAGAGATAACTGATGCCCATGGACATCACTAAAATGGCAGCCAAGTGAACTGACTTTGTTTGCAGCCTTACATAAATAATGACTTGTATCTGTGTTTTCTGGCAAAATTAAGCAATTAAGCATTTTTCAAGAACCACACATATATATATATATACACACACACATTTATATATATCGTCAACAAATGACTGGACCATGTCAAACATGATGGCACTAATAGAAAAATATTAGCAATGAATGAACAAGCTAGATAAAATGCATATCCAATGAATCTAATCTTGAATAGTTACAACTTAAACATATGGAAAATCATTTAGCAGTTGTCAAAATATTGTGTTACCATCACGTCACCTGCTATTATTATGCAAAATTTTTATGGATAATGCATTACAAATGATTTAACAAAGAATATTAAGCCAAATAATTTATTGCAGAATAATTACTGTAGAGGAATTGCTTTTTGCAAAGCCAAGAAACAAGGAAACTTTTGCCTCTCACTGTTAATGACATACTATCAGGTTAAAGGTGTTTCTAATATTTTTGACTAAGTAGACACAGAAAACATGAATAAACGTGACATTTTTATCTGGTGCATCAGTATTATGATTCTTATTGGAAGTGGTAGAAGTAACATAAAAGTAAAGAAATACATAGATGTCCTTAAATAAGGTACTTTGCTATCAAGATGTCAGCTTTCAAAAGGTGATATCTGTGTCCCTCTGACAGATTGTTACGCATGGCTTAAACTTGTCAGAGGTTGCAGTGAGATGCTCTCTCCCACACATTTCTGCATATATAACCCAAGTCCTTGTAGACCTGGTTTGTATATTTAGAGTTATTTGGAGTCATTCTGTTGCAGCTAAATGCCTGGGGGCCAGAAATTAGGGCATTAGGAGTCAGAGGTCACTGACAAGGGAGTATTATTCATTTTTTTCCTATTATCACTGACACAGACAGCAGCCAGAGCTCCAATCTGCATATTCAAACCCTACAGTGATGACAACATGCTGCATTCATCTGAAGAATAGAGGCTTACGTAAATCCATGGTAAACACCGAACATATGAGCCTTTGATTTCGCTGCTGTCCACATGCTCTCTGAAAAAGATAAATAGGATGGGGAAATGTGGATATGTACAGTAAGATTATAGAATCAGTGATGTTATTTGCTTTAATTATGGAAAGAAGGATGATGCAAGCAAACAGGAGTCTCTTGTATTCATAAGAACAATATCTATCAAAACTATCAAAATTATGTATAACAAATAATTCAATAAATAAACCATTTTATTCATTTAAATCATTTAATACATTATCAATTATTTTTTAAATTATATATCAATACTTTATTATTTATCTGTTTGTATTTCTACAAAACATTTATTAATTAAAAAATATCAGTGAAAATATTTGTGATTATACATTTATAATAAATTACCAAAATGTATTTAATAAATGTATTTAAGTGTATTTTTCACATCTATCTGTTCATCAGTTTTTTTCTGTCTGCTTTCATTTAAAAGAACATTGCTTCACTCACGGTTATCATTATAGTATTTGAATAGTTCAAAAAATGGTGTCAGGCATAATGAATAAATCGCAGGACTTATTCATGCACACTGTCAAGCATTCCTGCAGCACAAAACAGCTTCAGCCCACGACTGACCTTCAACGTCTTCCTCTGCCTTGAGGTGCGTGCATTTTACTGTATTTACATACTTCACAAAAGTCAGATGGGAGCAACTGAGCAAGACGACACTTTCTCGGGTTGCCTTTCCTCGGACAGGGTCGGAATATTCTCATGATTTGTTTTGAAATCATTTCTGTTTTGAAACAGAAGACCTTCTCTTGGTTCAGGATAAGCTGTACAATTTGGTTTGGATGTTGACGTGGAGGCTTCGGAGGAGAGAGGGAGCTACTAAAATGACAAAGAGAGGAAAAGAAAACATTATACACTTTTATGACTCCACATATGGACAGCAGAGAAGAGCTTAAGTGTTACATCACCACCGCTAATGGTTTTATTGGCCGTGTCTGACACCAAACCGCACATTAACAGGTTGATGCAGTCAGCCTCTGCGCTAATAACAATGACATCGCAAATAAAAATGACACACTCCACTGTTATTGTTATCATCTACCTAATGAGTGTATAAGCAGACCCAATGCTTGGCAGCCAGAGCCGATATTTGAACACAGGAGCTGATTAAGTGCAATTCATACACAATCACTCAGTGGAACCAGAACCTTGTTTATGAGATGGAAATCTGTTCATTTATTTGTGCCAGTGGAAAGCAGAGCGCATGAAATGCATCTTGGAATAATACAGCTGCAATTGGAATACCGAGTGACTCTCGGAGAGCTCTAGTCGCTGAGTCTTTATCTCCGAATCTGCTTGGATTGGAAGTGTTTCAGGGCTTCCTGCAGCTACGTGATGGAGAGAGAGTAGGGAGAGCGGAGGTTGACAATCAACCACATGGTGCTCCCAGCAGTGGGCTGGTCTCCAGGGGGAGGCCTGGAGGGAGAGTAAATGCATACTTACACACCCACGTTGCGTGCGTTCTCAAACACCGCAGATGGACAAGTCTCTCTCAGCAGGGGGTCTCCAAGTGGTCCATTTGTAAGTGCCTTTCCCAGGAGGGAGACGTTTGACCAAAAGACCTGGGCTTTCAAGATCAACCAATCATCGGTGGGGTTCACGAGGTCTCTTTAAGACTTTTAAGACAATGGAGAAAATGCATTACGGTGGTGTCACGGAAGTTAAATCGAATAAAGATCAGGGGACAAAAAGCCTGACATTCCTCTAAGACTGAGGAAGGAAACAGATTACAGGGATTAAATGAATAAAAAGCATTCAAGGGATAGTTTACAAAAAATGTGAAAATATTAATTAAACATGAAATATTTAAACACTAATTAATTATATAACATTTTTTACTCACCCTCACATGCTTGCAAACCTGCAAGAATTTTTTTTCCTGTGTAACATTTCTGAGGATATCCTACTCATGAACTACACTACCGTCCAAAAGTTTGGAGCCAGTAAAATTTGTTTTTAAAGAAATCAATACTTTGTTACTCTGCAAAGACGCTTAAAATGATAAAAAATGACAGTAAAATGACTGAATACTGGAGAGTAATGGCTGATGAAAATTCAGCTTTGCAATCACATAAATAAATTAAAAAATATCCAAGTTGATAATAGTTATTTTAAATTGTAATATCTCACCATATTACTGTTTTACTGTATTTTTAATCTAATAAATGCAATTTTGGTGAGAATAAGAGACTTCGAAATGTTTGAACGGTAGTGTCTTATGATTTAAAAGAAAACTGTATACAATTAATAATTTCAAGTCATCATTCAATGCGAGGTATCAAATTGTGACTGGTTCACTACATGGTCAGCAGAAAATTCTGCAATAAAATTTGCCACACAATCATTGAAGTTTCTGGTGATCTGGCACCTTGATGAATATAAACTTTAACCATGCATAATATAACACTTGGCAAATGTCCCTGACATCTTACTTTCAATGTTAGTTAAATAAGAATTGTATAACATATTGCTCTCTTTGCCATTACTGCACGGCCACAACAGGTCAAGAAGACAATGATGTGTAAACGTAGCAGAACAAGTCATTGTTGCATCCAAGATTCAATAAATAGTTTTTGGACTAAAAAGAGGTTTTGAGTTATGAAAGTTATATTTTCATGTTACATTGAGCGTTTTTATCTCAAAGGATCAGGGAGAATTTGATTCTTCATGACCCCCTTTAAATACAGCTGCCGAATGATATGCCATGGAAAATCAATGATGATATATGAAATTACATAACAAGTGAATGTAAAAGACACTAAAACCCAATGCAGAGACATTAATGGCACTGACAGTAAGAAATATCCTGATCCTCATGGTGCACTTAAGATGATTGCCTGGTAGGGCTAGTCTGTCTGAACAAAAACTATCAGTGTTCCACGGTGCTTTTACTGTGCTTATGGCCATGAATTCTTAATGAGTGATGAGTGAAAACGCAATGTTTTTCTTTGTTCAATAATATTTTCTTGCCTTTTTTTGTAAAATATAAATATATCTATATATAGTATATGTTTTTTCCTTTCGTGTATTCAGACATATTCAAACAGATGCATTCAGTGCAATGCATTGGAAATAATTAACATTTATTTAGAGCGAGCATATACACTACCATTAAAATGTTTTGGGTCAGTTTAAAAAAAAATATTCAGTGACTATCTATCTAAGAGTGACATTGCGTTGAGCAAAAGTGACAGTCAAGGCATTTATAATACTACAAAACATTTCTAACATTTCTATTCTGTACTGTAATTTTTAGTGTATTTTACATCAAATAAATGTAGCATTGGTGAGCATAAAAAATCTCTGACCTCAAACTTTTAAATGGTAATGTACAGTATATAAAATAAACAGTTGAGTCTGAATTTATCACAGCACATAAATAAACACCAGAATAAATATTAATGAATATATATCAATATATTTATATATCAGTATATATCAAAAATGAGACTTACACCACTGATTAAAAGAGTAGATACTAATTTGTGCTAAATTGAACTTTTAAAAAAAAGTTGTGAAAGCGTTGCAATCATCAGATAAAAAGTTTTTGAGAGTAATTTGCATTTCATTGAAAAAGTTCAATCATAACACAGTATGCAAAATATCACATTGATGTCATCAATGACATATTTTGAGTGGTGAACATTCTATTAATGTTCCAGAAAAAAATTCTAAACATAATTAGATTTACAAAAGTATAAAGTGGTAAAAAAGCTAAATTAGATCTAGATGATCTACAAAGCAGTGTGAATTGAGTTTGTACATTAAGCTAACTGGCTGAAGTAATTGCAGAAGTTAAATGCAATTTTGGTGAGAATAAGAGACTTCGAAATGTTTGAACGGTAGTGTCTTATGATTTAAAAGAAAACTGTATACAATTAATAATTTCAAGTCATCATTCAATGCGAGGTATCAAATTGTGACTGGTTCACTACATGGTCAGCAGAAAATTCTGCAATAAAATTTGCCACACAATCATTGAAGTTTCTGGTGATCTGGCACCTTGATGAATATAAACTTTAACCATGCATAATATAACACTTGGCAAATGTCCCTGACATCTTACTTTCAATGTTAGTTAAATAAGAATTGTATAACATATTGCTCTCTTTGCCATTACTGCACGGCCACAACAGGTCAAGAAGACAATGATGTGTAAACGTAGCAGAACAAGTCATTGTTGCATCCAAGATTCAATAAATAGTTTTTGGACTAAAAAGAGGTTTTGAGTTATGAAAGTTATATTTTCATGTTACATTGAGCGTTTTTATCTCAAAGGATCAGGGAGAATTTGATTCTTCATGACCCCCTTTAAATACAGCTGCCGAATGATATGCCATGGAAAATCAATGATGATATATGAAATTACATAACAAGTGAATGTAAAAGACACTAAAACCCAATGCAGAGACATTAATGGCACTGACAGTAAGAAATATCCTGATCCTCATGGTGCACTTAAGATGATTGCCTGGTAGGGCTAGTCTGTCTGAACAAAAACTATCAGTGTTCCACGGTGCTTTTACTGTGCTTATGGCCATGAATTCTTAATGAGTGATGAGTGAAAACGCAATGTTTTTCTTTGTTCAATAATATTTTCTTGCCTTTTTTTGTAAAATATAAATATATCTATATATAGTATATGTTTTTTCCTTTCGTGTATTCAGACATATTCAAACAGATGCATTCAGTGCAATGCATTGGAAATAATTAACATTTATTTAGAGCGAGCATATACACTACCATTAAAATGTTTTGGGTCAGTTTAAAAAAAAATATTCAGTGACTATCTATCTAAGAGTGACATTGCGTTGAGCAAAAGTGACAGTCAAGGCATTTATAATACTACAAAACATTTCTAACATTTCTATTCTGTACTGTAATTTTTAGTGTATTTTACATCAAATAAATGTAGC
Source organism: Sinocyclocheilus grahami (assembly GCF_001515645.1). Taxonomy (NCBI): domain Eukaryota; kingdom Metazoa; phylum Chordata; class Actinopteri; order Cypriniformes; family Cyprinidae; genus Sinocyclocheilus; species Sinocyclocheilus grahami. Next base: position 367,618 of record NW_015505771.1, on the reverse strand, counting down.
ATTGGTGAGCATAAAAAATCTCTGACCTCAAACTTTTAAATGGTAATGTACAGTATATAAAATAAACAGTTGAGTCTGAATTTATCACAGCACATAAATAAACACCAGAATAAATATTAATGAATATATATCAATATATTTATATATCAGTATATATCAAAAATGAGACTTACACCACTGATTAAAAGAGTAGATACTAATTTGTGCTAAATTGAACTTTTAAAAAAAAGTTGTGAAAGCGTTGCAATCATCAGATAAAAAGTTTTTGAGAGTAATTTGCATTTCATTGAAAAAGTTCAATCATAACACAGTATGCAAAATATCACATTGATGTCATCAATGACATATTTTGAGTGGTGAACATTCTATTAATGTTCCAGAAAAAAATTCTAAACATAATTAGATTTACAAAAGTATAAAGTGGTAAAAAAGCTAAATTAGATCTAGATGATCTACAAAGCAGTGTGAATTGAGTTTGTACATTAAGCTAACTGGCTGAAGTAATTGCAGAAGTTTCATTCTTAGAGTTAGGGATTTAGAAAAACCATATGAGGAATAACAATACAGTGCAGCTTCGTAATTACATCTTCAAGATGAACACATTCACACCAAACAGATGTCTTGACAATATGCATGTGCTATCAGAGGGATTCTGGCAAAAGCATAAAGTTTTATATAGTTGGGTAAATAGAGTTTGTGGTAACACCATCACAAAACCCTGAAGCACATTTACTGTCAGTGAACTTGTATTTGATGTCGAATTGATCTCATAGAATATTCCCCCTCACATTTACTGTCATAAGAGTGTAAAGGCTAATGGCTAATATGTGAACTAGCTTGTTTCCTGCTAACATTTCCTGACATCTTCATAATTGCAAATGCACCCAAGCAGATAACTTTCGCAATTGCTCACTAGCCATTCGTTGACCACTGCAGTCTCACACTGCGTCAAGAAAATAGTAGTTTACTTCATATACAGTACAAAGAAAGCACTTTATTTTGAAACGAGAGCATCTGCTAAATGACTTAATGTTAATGCAAATGCAAATAGGACAGTATAATGTAACACAAGGACACATGATTACAAAATATTGCACACGCATATATTACAAAAAGGTTGTAGTTAATGAAAAATACATCTACGGGGTCTGTCCTGTGAGAGCAGCTAAATTTAGCATTAATGGAGCGTATCAGGGAGGTTAGATGAAACCAAGATGATGTGCGAAGCTTAGACCACTTTGCATTCTGGTATCTCATTCTCGGGGCTGCATAAGAAGAATTTTGATGTCTAAAAAGCTTTGGCAATACAAACCTGGAACAAAGCAATGGCATTTTGTTTGGGTCATTCAGGGTGAGACTCTCAATCAAATGGAACGGGCCTTTGTTTACCTCTTCAGAGCATCGGGTTTTGAATAATTCATGGACATGCATGCAAGAATCATTTGACTCATCAACCACATTGATTTGCAAATATAGGCAACATATAAGTATAAGCTCAAGGCCCAATCAAAAGCCCGGATAAGCACTTGGAGCAACTGGTTGAGATTTCTTTTACATTTGACCTGACAATCAATATGTCTGAATCAATATCACGTGTGAAGTGAGCTTGTTTTAGCCTCTCTATGACATACTTCATATTTACTCTTGGTTCTCAAGAGTACAAAAACCAGCTGGTGGGTAGGTGGTTGGCAATGTGCAACAGGCCTATAATCGTGTACTTCTGAAAAATTGCATAATTAGATAAAGATATCGCCATCTCACTGTCAAATTAATAATGCATTTGTCAAACAATTTTTTTTACATTTTCTTTTTCTCTTATGCTCACAAAATCTAGATTGATTTGATCAAAATTCATTAAAACATTAATGAAATATTATTATAATTTAAAATAAATGTATTTCTATTGTAATTGTAATATATTTTTAAAAATGGCTTATTCCTGAATTTTAATCAGACATTACTTCAGTCTTCAGTGTCACTTGATCCTTCATAAATTATTCTAATATGCTGATTTGGTGAAATGAAAAAAAAAGGAATGAAAAAAAGTAATAGAAAAACAATTAATAGAAAAAAAAAGTTTTTGCTGCTTAATATTTTTGTGGAAACTGTGACACACTACAAAAGTTTGGAGTAAGTTACAAAAGATTTCTATTTCAAATAAATGCTGTTCATTTAACTTTTCTTTAGAGAATTCTGAAAAAGATGTATCAAGGTTTCCATAAAAATATCATGTTATGTGTTATGTGACACTGAAAACTGGAGAAATGGCTGCTGAAAAGTAGCAGCTTTTTCATCACAGGCATGAATTACATTTCAATATACATTAAATTAGAAAACCATTTTTAAATTGTAATAATCTTTCATAATATTACTGTATTTATCATATTTTTGATCAAATAAATAGAGCCTTGGAGATCATAAGAGACTTATTACAAAAACGTTAAAAAATTCAAATTATTCCAAACATTTGATGGCGTATATGTAAATCTTGCCCAAAGGCTGTGACCAAAGATATTCCACACCACTGTCTTCATAACATATTTCATTGATTTAGATATGTGACAAAGAAAGCATCAACAAAACACTGTTATAATTTAACAAAAAAAGCATGCGTGAACATAAGCTAGATTTAGAATGTGAGGGACATGGTAATTAGACACAGGCAAAGCTGCAGACACCTGCTGCTGCATCCCCTGAGGTCCCTTTACGCATCTATGTTTCTCTTTGATCAAGTGATAGTTCCCTGCATGTTGACCGTTCCACAACACATAAACCGCAAAATGCTACCAAGACAAAGGGGAGAAGGTCACACACTCTAGGCACAGGATGCACAAAACAAGCCCACATTCAAAATAATGTTTCATCGTATTGCATGATGCTTTTATTGAATAACTGAATGCGTCCCAGGAATGCAAATGTGCAAGAGCAGAATTAATTATCTTACTGCATTTCTGCTGTATCATGAATTCAGAAGTAATCTTGACTAATTAGTTTGTCTTTGGCTTCTGCGTGTTAGAGGAACAAATACTCCTCTATATCGACGCGTAAAGTGCTGAATAATTCAGCAGCTGTATCTGACTTGTGGCAATAAGTAACACCACAGGCTTGAGGGAAAAAGAGTAAAAAAATATTCACTGGCAAGCCAAAGACATGAGCTGTGATTCTATATATTTCTGGTTAAAGATCATTTTTGAAAAATGTACTGCATATATATTTACACTTGAGCATTACTCAGACTGCTAAAACAGTCTTTTGCAAGTGGCAACGTTCGGAAAGCATCAGATAATAATCATATCATGGAAGTGTCAAATGCACCACACATGGGAGAGCTCGAAATAGACACAATAATGTACCTTAAAATATTATAATAAGGCAGAGAAATGTGTGTGTACATGGATTGAATTTACATTTTTTATTTTTATTTTTTTACACACATAGCTTTCCATAGATAGAAAGATACACATAGCTTTCGATAGATAGATAGATAGATAGATAGATAGATAGATAGATAGATAGATAGATAGATAGATAGATAGATAGATAGATAGATAGATAGATAGATAGATAGATAGATAGATAGATAGATAGATAGATAGATATGAATGTTATATGAATAAAAATAAAAAATAAATAAAATTTATGAATATGAGGTGGGGAAACATCTTAATCAAAGAATAACTTCCAGTTTCCAAGAAGCGCAAAGTTTATTTTGAGTGTAACCAAAATCCCAGCTTATGCATACGACAACATTAAATTGATCCCCAGTTGACACAGGGGTCGCGAGGTCATCAGTAAAGCAAGACATCCTTCGGCGTGCTCTGGGCTTTTCTGCCAAATGGACAGCATGTTTGATTCAGTGACCTATGGTCCCCATCAGTCTTGGCAGAAGCTAAAGATTAGAAGCTGTGCGCAGCATTAATTAATCAGGCTTTATAGACAAATCCCTGTGTAAAACCCACGTCTTTGATTAAATCCCTTGTTTAAAACTGAACCTGACAGCCCAAAGCCTCTCTGGAACAATTTAGCCTCTTGTCCCTCTGCCGTGCCAACCTGCCAACCTGAGCCCAGACCTCAGCCGCAGCCAGGTGTGAATGCCATTAGCAGGGTCTCGCAAAGTTTGCGTCCTGCAAAGCGTCTTAAGACTCGTTGTGGCTGGCATGGATGTGGGGCGTCTTTACTCACATTTGGCTCCACAGCTGTCAGTGTAATTATCTGTGTTTCAGCACAGGACACAGAAGCTTTAGTGGCACTTCTAAGAAGGATTCAAATTAAGACTCATAATCTGCAATGGAGAAATCACCAGTGACTGGAGAGGAATTTCTAGGACAAAGCCCTCAGGGGCCGCGTGGATTCTGGGCAAGAGTTCAGGAAAGAATCCCAACAGGCACCATTCACTTTCTCCTCATTATCACACCATGTTTCTTTTCAGAAAATGTTTAATTTTTCAATCAGCCGACCACAGAGATGCACAAACCGTGCTGAAACACAACTGATGGGGTTTAAACGAATCGGTCCGAAGAGAGAAAGGAGTCTCCGAGATGAAAACAAGTAATAAACAAAATAAGACTATGAATTTTAATCAGGATGGGTAAACTTGGGCTAGAATCTATTTGTAGTGGTATCAGTGTATGTTTCAGGTGGAGAGTGGGTTTTATTCTTTAAGGCTTGTATTTGAGAAGAAAAATGTCTGTATGAGAAACTTTACGGTTGCTTTAGAGCATGAATTACTGACACTTTCTAAATTGAAGCTCATTTTATTAAAGCACTAGCAGAAAAATGGCCCTGCCTGTAGCATGCCAGTAAATTGCTCAAATGGAAAAAAAAATGTGACGAGATAGATCCAGGAATATATGATGTTTACTGCTGAAGCTTTTAATGCTTATCCAGAAAATATATTAAAATGACTAGTGGAAAAGGCCACGGTAAAGCAAGATTAAACGCATAACACAATTTGACAGGATGATTAAACATTCGCATTTATACCACAACATTTGAGGACCTGAAAACCTGCATCTCTAATTTAAGAAGCATGCTTATGAAGGAACTCATAAGCTATTATTAGCTATATGGCAAATAGATGGTGTATCACATAAATGGCTTATTTGTAGTCATCAAATATGCTAATTTGGGTAATTAAACCAAACACAATGAGCTGCCTATCTAAACAGCATTTGTGGGCATCAATCTATGATAAAGGGGTCATATGATGTTGCTAAAAAATAACATTATTTTGTGTATTTGGTGTATTGAAATGTGTTTATGCGGTTTAAGGTTAAAAACCACATTCTTTTCCACATACTGTACATTATTATTTCTCCACTATGACCCGCCTTTCTAAAACGCGTCGATTTTTACAAAGCTCATCGGTCTGAAAAGCGAAGTGTGCTGTGATTGACCAGCTATCCAGTGCGTTGTGATTGGCCGAATACCTCAAGCGTGTGACGGAAATGTTATGCCCCTTACCATACTGTGATGCCCTGTCTGGCCGGAGCGACGAGACAAAAACATTAAAACCCATTATAAACGAGGCATTTGTTGCATCGTCCATAATTACGGATTATAATGACATATACTGTCTTTTTACGAGTTGCGTTGCATCGCGCCGCGTAAACATAAAACCATGTCTGCATTTGTGATCAGAGAAATTACAAACAACAAGCGCTACTCTACACTGCCCAAAACTCACGTTTGAATCGTCAGTGGCAAAGTTTGTGAGTCAGAACAGCCGGCATTGTAGTATCCCAGGATCAGGAAACAATCCTCCATAATATGTGCTGCACATTTATAAAGAATATCTCTTTGGATTTGAGACTTTAATCTTTGCAACTTTACAGATCTTCTTTATGCACCAAGAGCTTGTAACACTCCAAAGAGAAAGGAAAAATTGAAATCGCATCATATGACGCATTTAACACCTTACAATTTGAAAAATAACTCTAGATAGGTAGCACACTACATTTTGAAATACAGCCACTCATGCCAGGCTGGTTAGCCATATGGTCAGTGCAGTTTGTGTTAGTGGTGTGTGGGTTAGGGTTAGGGTTTTAACACACCTCAAGTGTCAAACAGGCCAAAGGCTAATCATGTGAGAGGATTACGCGGGAGATCTCTGGCTTTTCAAAATCATGGCAAGACAGAAGGAGTCCACCACAGGTGTTAAAATCACAGATTTAAGTCAGGATCAACTCTGCAGACTCTGTAAGAGAAATTAACAAATGTATAGAACACAAAAATATCCTATTTCATTAGTGCTTTCTATTAATTATTTGTTAAAATATAATTTGTTACATTATACACTGATTAATTGGTAAACATATTAATGTTGAATCAGCAGTAGCTAAAGTTGTCTTTATGTTGCCGGCTAGCGGCTACAGTAATTTCCTTCACTGCAAAAACTTCCTTAGTATTTTAGTTTTGTATTACAATACAAATATCTCATCATTCTTAAATCAAGATACATTTATTTGAGAAGCAAAATAATATAAGATATCAAGCCTCAAGTCAAATCACTTTTTGCAGTGTTCACACCAGGGTCAAACTGTTAATTTGTTAGAGTATGTTAGGATAATTTTTAATATAATTAAAATAAATTAATATAATTATTAATATTAAATTGTAGTTGTAAATCATATATAATGTCACATCACCAACTGTATTTTATATATCTTGAATCGGACTACAGCTGTTGCTGGGTTTTGATTACGACACTTAAACTCTATCATTAGCCCTGAGGAATGTAACATGGATGATGACATGGATTTTCGCACCCAAAATCAACTTGACTTTCATGGGTTTTTGGCAGGAGTGTAGCAATGTTGCAAAATCAAATGTTGTGTTTCTGGGGACCTTTCAAATTGTTCACCCATGGGGTTTGGCTTGATTTGTTTGCAGCAAATCAAATCAGCAAATCATCTTCATACTGTTTTAAAGTTTGGAATTTTAAGGAATTAATAAAATAAATAAAATTTTAAGGAATTAATACGTTTATTCAGCATGGACAAATTCACCTGATCAAAAGTGACAGTAAAGACATTTATAATGTTACAAAAGCTTTTATTTCCACAAAAATATTAACCAGCATAACTGACTTCAGCACTGATAATAATAATAAGTCAAGTCAAGTCAAGTCACCTTTATTTATATAGCGCTTTTAACAATACAGATTGTGTCAAAGCAACTGAACAGCATTAATTAAGAAAATAGTGTGTCAATAATGCAAAATGACAATCGTAAACACTCCTTTTTCAGTTAAAGACTGAATCTTTGCAATCATTTGCAATCAAGTCAACGATATCGCTGGAAATGAAGTGTCCCCAACTAAGCCAATATTTAGTGGTAGTTTATCAGTGGTGACTGTCAGTTAATGTACATATGGCAGAAATGTACGGAAAAATCAATTTAAGGCATAATAAAATAAGAAATGTTTAAGAGAGTTCTTTCAAAAACACACACAAAAAATAACAACCTCAAACTTTTGAATGAATACACATTATCTTATTATTATATTATATTACATTACATTACATTACATCATATCATATTATATTATATTAAACACAACATTTAATAATACTATCCACATCAGTATGGAAACCTACAAATGCTTCAAGTAACTGTCTATTGTACTTTGCATGTTTTCATATATTCACATTCATTTTTTTGCTCTGTAACTGTAAAGTCCTGAAACTGGCCAGGAACATGAGTGTTCTTACAGATTTTTAAAGTGTTCCCGTTTCTTTTGAATTTAATTTATTTATTTTTGGGGGTTTTTTTGCTTTAAATAAGTAAGCTGTTAGTCTGTGGGTTAGTGTTCATCCCTGATACTCAGCGCTGGCACATATATAACAGGACGTGGCATACTTGGGCGAAAATTTAGTAGAAAAAATATATTGGCTGCTGATGATAAAGGAAATGTTTCAAGCATATCAGTGTCAAGCAGAAAACAAGCTTTAACCTCCCTCAAAGTTGGTTCATTCAAATTTCATGCCGTATTATAACAATTTAGGTTCTGGAAGACTCGCTGGTATAACATTTAATCACATCAGCTCTACGATGCTGTTTTTGGAGCCGACCTAAGAATGTGAAACTGACAGACCCTTGGTGCATTTGGTAAAACTTTTATCTGAGAGGCATGACAGCTGTGGGGCCATATGCTGATTCTTGAATATACAAATCATTCGAGAACAAGATATGATGATATGGGGTTTTGTCAATGCTTACCGTATACTTGCCGAACATGTGGTTTAATGCATAATCATGTAGGATATAAATCAGACAAAATCACCCTATTTAGTAGGGCTGGGCAGTATATGTCATGCATCAATAGACATGTCTCAAACAGTAGATATTTTTCTGTACTGTTCACACAGTGGCTGATATAATTGTATGACAAAGGGCAGGACTGGCATGTTTTGGTTTATGTCCATCAGGCTGCAATTAAAAATTTAAAATATTTATTTTTTTCAAAATTAAATAAAATAAATTATTTAATTTATTGTGGGATGTAAATATATTACAATAATATACCCACTATATATATATATATATATATATATATATATATATATATATATATATATATACAGTATATCTTTTTTTTATTAAATGTAACATTATTAAATTTTACATTTCAAAATATATATCCATTTTTTATACTGTGCATTAATGTTGTGATGCTTAAACTCACTTGTAGCATTTCAAATGACTGATTGTTCTTTTTACTGTTTTATTTTTAAGTTAGACAAAATTGTATAGAACGAGTATCAGCCATTTATTGATTACTGTCCATAACATGAAAATAATTATTGGTTTACCAGTATAGACAAAAATTTTACTATTGGTGCATCCCTAAATGTATTTAAACAGAGAATTGTGCAACGTTAGCAAAGCTAAATAAAAAGGCTTATCAACTTTTCAACTAAACTAAATTTAAAAACAGGTTGGCTCGTCTGGTAAATCACATTTGTTCTTTCTCATGCATTTTACAAAAATGTCAATTTTCCTATTAGGAATTTAGCAGATTGTCCTACGCAGCTCAGACTAGTATAACAACATTTCAGTGTTTGGTTTTGAGGTTATTTTTTCATTTTGCACGAATTGTTTACATGCTTACATACATGATCTTGTGTTGATTTTTGCTATATTTACAGGCAGTTCACAGCGCTGAACTGAAATAACAGCGAGGTATTTTTCAGCCAAGCCAACATTGTTGTTGTTTTTTCATCTTAGAGAGCAACCTGCCATGGGTAATTACAATTTTTTTTTTAAACTCCACGCCGCTTTACCTGTGGGATGCTGTTCCCATAAAAAGCCAACTTTAATGCAATGTCATGGGGGCCTGAGTTCACTTATGAGCTGCCTGCTAGTTCTTCATTGGATCGATAGCCCACAACCCCTCCTGTGCTCCAGACGGGCTGCTGCTCAATGCCCTCTGTCCAGGATATGGAGCTCTGGGACCTGGCACCCCCGCATTTTGGAGCATTTTCCGCATGTGGGAGGGAGAATATGATGGGTCTGTAAACAAACCGTCTCCTGCTCTCTTTCTCTCTGCATCTCTCTTTCTCTTCACAGGCAAACAGCAAAGTCATTTGAGGATTCTCTCTGATCTTTTACATGACCCACAAAATGAACCTTAAATCAGTGGTTCTCAACTGGTTTTGCTTCAGGACCCAGATTCACATTGGACACCAAATGGTGACCCAACAAAAGACCCATTACGAAATATAATCATCAAATGAAAATAAACAAAAATAACCTTAAAACCCAACACTGAAATATAATAGCAGTCTGAACACACTTTTTACCCTTTTGTGAAACGAATAAACAACAACAACTGTGACTTACCAGATTAGCTAGCCAACCTGTTCTTAAAAGCAGTATAGGTCCTATTTTCTTTTAACATGGCTAATGACAGATGCCTTTGATTGGCATTAATAATAAATTATGTGGTAAGCATATGAAAAGTTGACAAGCCTAATTATTTTGCAATCCTAACTTTGCATGATTGCATGTTTACTTACATTTAGCGATGTATCGATATTGAAATTCTGGCCGATACCGATAAGTCGATAATTATTTTTATATTATGGACAATAACCAATGTGTGTCTGATACTCAAATACCTACCATACTATTTTGCCTAAAAAAAAATTAGAAAAAAGCATAAAAACTATAATCAAACATTTTGTGAATTTAGGCATCACAATAATGCTGTTAAATTATAGATTACTTTGACTGTGATGACAGCAAATGTAATATAAATGCAAAAACAGGGAAAATAAGCATACACTATTAAATATCCGATATTAGATTTTTCAACTTAGCCAATACCTAATATGGTGCTGATATATCATGCAGCTCTAGTTGTATTTTATTTTTTGCATTCCGCATTGTTCCTGCTGTTCTGCTGCAAAAGTAAAGACCTGCGATGCATTTTTTAGGTCTTGACCCAGCAGTTGAGAAGCCCTACGCTAAATAAGGTATGAAGTTTCTAAAAGAATTATCCAGCTGTATCACTGTGGCAAGCAGGGCAATAGTTTTTGAGAGGTCAGGACAGCAAAGTCGAGTCACTGTTGACAAATTTGGTTATAAAATCTGAATCATGTTGGACTGTTCTCTGTACAGACAGCTGAGTAAGCTACTCTGGCATCAAAATCCATTTTTACCCTCAAGCCTAGGAGACTATTCATTAAACTGACAGACTACTTCTCCACAGCATAACAGCCAAAGCTGTCCTTCATAATGTATTCACCTGATTTAACGGAAAAATGCATGTCTGACTGTTTAAAGACAGAGAGGGGGGAAAAAAAACTACACGGACTAGGAGGTAGAGAGATTTAAAATGCTCTCCGAATGCAGAAATTATGCTCAGAAGTGTCACACGGATATTTTCTATTATGTTTGAGCTAGCTTTTCTTCCCTTATTTAAAATCTTAATCTAAAAATTAGAATGAATTAACAAATATATAAATAAGTAAATGCAAATAAATAATACAGGTACCCAAATAAGTGAAAAAAGACCTTTTACCTTATTATGCTTTATTCCTTAGGTCTCCAAAACCTGGTGAACTGTCTCTGTAGGCATCATAGGTGCCCTGCTGACACGAAGGTTGTTCAAAAGGTAGGAAACCTAATTATGGTGCAAAAACTATTGATTATAAATATACAATTCACTCAACTAAATTTATATGAAATACTAAAAATAATTTAAAAACACAGACAAACATTATATATAACACACACACACACACACATGTATATATATATATATATATATATATATATATATATATATATATATATATATATATATATATATATATATATATATATACAAATATGTATTTATATAAATATTTATATTGTACTGTACATATTATTATTACAATTATATTAAAATAATTTCAATTAAATTTAAAATAAAACTTATTAAAAGAACTGTTGTTCCTCTCCCTTTTTCTATATTGAAATCAATTGACTCATAAAGAATGTAGAATGTTCCAAATCAGTCACTTGATTTGGTTCCATTTCAATTAAAAGGTTCCCTGGAGTGAGGCAACTCACTAGGGTTTGTACAAGAGCTCTTGCAGGCCTTGTGTGCTATTGTCTCTAGGTTAAAAGATTCGGGCTAATATACAATAATTGAACTGTAATGATCTGTAGCATCCGAAAGATCACAGTGGCCATTTGCCAATTGATTAAGAAGAGCCGGAATCAGCCATGTCTGACAAATCAGAAGTCATTTGCATGAAGGGCATTCTGAGAGAGAGAGAAATCTCTCACCTGCTCACTCTCAGAGGCTGCTCCAGAACTACTCTTTTTCATATCGGGCTAATTAGTTAATTCTGCAGATAATTGAATCCCATCCCTCCTCAAGCCAGAAAGCAGTCAAGGAGGTTCTTTCGAGACATTTCGAAGACTCTTTTATTGGAAAGGACTTTTCTTTCTGAAATACACTGAGGAGGAATTCACCGAGAATGAGTTGCTGATAGCGTTGTTTATTTGCATGTGCTTTAAGAAATATGCTTAAGGAATTATCCACAAAACACTCCCAGTCCAGGCACTGCAGTCCTGCATTTCATTTAGGATGCTAATATAATATTATAATGGCCTGGTTTCACAGACAGGGTTTAGACTAAGCCAGGCTATAGTTCAATTAGGACATTTAAGTAATTTTTATAAACGTGCCTTAGAAAAAAAAACATTCCTGGTGTGCATCTTGAGACAAAAAAAGGGCACTGACATATTTTAAGGTCAATCAGTGCAAGTTTATTTCAGTTGAAACAACTCAAGACTTACATTTTAGTCTGGGACTAAGCTAACATTTTAGTTTGTGAAACATTGTTACAAATATATATATATACAGTGTGTGGAGAATAAAGAATGGAGTAATGATGCTGAAAATTTAGCTTTGCCATCACAGGAATAAATTACATTTTAAAATATATTAAATTCAAAATTGTTATTTTAAATTGCAATGCTATTAAATATTATCAACATTTTTAATATTACATTAACATTAAAAAAAGTTTGTACCTATCCCAATATGTACTAAATCATTTCACATGAGGCACCAAATAGAAAGTAGGATGTTGTGAGACCACCCAAGGACAGTTATGCCCCCCTCCTCCCCCTCTCTCATATTTACAGCTCTGAGAAGGGAAATTCTAGCTAAATCCCTGCCATCTCTTTCCCCTATTTGTTTTCCTTCTGTCTGAATTGTTTAAGTAATTGAATTGGGTTTTGCTCACTGATGGTTTAAACAGTACACCAATTTTCATGTGTATATTCACTCGCCTCACGTATATTGACTAATTGTCTCCAGTGTACATTTTGCTTTCATTTATTGAATCGCTTCTACCTCACCTCAATTACAAATCAGTCAAAATTAAATCAATAGATATATGTGTGGCTGTGGCAGTTCAGTTTAATAGCTATGTTAAATCAGACGCTGTGCTAAAGAAAGCTACCGAATGAAGCATTTCTTGCAACTATCCTTAGACCAGATGACATCAGTGTTAATTCATTATTATTCTTCTCTAAATACATCACAACAAACACATTGTTTTCTCATTCCTGAATCTAATCAGCAGCTCGTAATTGATCGCTTAGAGGTTTTACAAGGTGCTTTCAACAACAAAGAACCTTTGCCAATGCAATAGCATTTGGTTAAGAAATGCATTGTGCCTTGTTTCAAAATAAGTAATGTAATCATGTACCATGGAGAATATAGAGAATTATGTATTATTCCAAAGTTTTTAACCCTATTTGGGAGTGTTTTAATAGTTTGTAGCATCACTATCTGGGTTTCCAGCCACATATTGTTATGCAAATGTTAGAATAACGTGTTCAAACAAGTAATCACACAACTGCACTCCATGACTTAACTTCTTGTGAAGTAAAAAAAAAAAAGCTGTATGTTGGTAAGAAACAAATACAACATTAAGACGTTTTACCTTTAAGCCATAGCTTCTGGCCAAAATACCAGTCCATAATCCATAATACATTCTCCAGTGGAAAAAGTCCATCCCTGTTGTCCTCTCACATCAAAGTTGCAAACTGTGCAAATTTCTTTCCTGATTCAGATTAGATGACTTTTTCATTTGAGAAAGCAATATTATGGAGAGTGCTACTTTTTTTTTTAGCTGGAAGCAATGGTTTAAAGTTAAAAAAATGCCTTGGACTCTCATTCTGATAGCACTCATTCACTGCAGAGGACCCATTGGTGGGCAAGTGATGTAATGCTAAATTTCTCCAAATCTGTTCTAATGAAGAAACACCAGTACCTTGAGGCTTTGCATTTATATTTCCAAGAAACTGTGTGTCATTATGCCCGATAGATTCAAATGGCATGGTCCTAAAGCTTATCATTCTTTACTTTGCTGTGCAATGGTTCAAAATTCAAATCTTTATGCAGTCTTTCTGCACCATGAAACAGGTGCACTGTCAATGCAAATCCAACAAATGGAAAAAGGCCTTACTGTGATGTCTTTGATTCACGGCTGAATCGGATTCAGCAACAAAGACAGGCGTGAAAGTGTAGATATGGAAGTAGCAGCCACATTCACAGTGTTTCTTTGAACCATGTCCTTGGAGCAAATGACTGCAGGAGCTTGGTCACCTGAGACATGTTTGTTAATGGGACATATACTGTAGGTGTTGTAGACCCTATACTGTATGGACGAATGTCTTTTATCGCAGCCTGCAGTAACTGCAATAAGCTCTCTTAGATTACATCCCTCTGAATCCTCTCTCTACCAGTCATGAACAACTGCAAAGTTTGTTATATAACTTACATTAAGTTATCCTTCGCTCTTGTCAGTGCCAGACGTGATCACAGGCGACACAAGGGCAGCAATGTTCGGCACAGAGCGCTGACCCTGAAACACAGATGTCACACACATTTCTCACATCCAAACACCCTGTGAAAACACAAAATAAGATGCAAAATATCAGGGACAGTAAATGCATTTATAATGTTACAAAAGATTTCTATTTCAAACACTGTTTGTAAAAAAAAATGTATCTTGGTTTCCACAAAAAAATTATTTCAACACTGATATTAATAAATGTCTTTTGAGCACCAAATCAGCATATTAGAATGATTTCTGAAGGATCATGAGACACTGAAGAATAGCGTAATGCTGCTGAAAATTCAGCTTTGCCATCACAGGGATAAATTACATTTTAAAATATATTAAATATATTTACTGTACGTTTTTGATCAAATAAATGCAGACTTGGTGAGCATAAGAAACATCTTTAAAAATACAAAAACTTCTAAATATATTTTGTTTATGCAGAAGAGAGTGTGGGTGAATACATTATAAGAATTTTCATTTAGGGGTAAAGTATCACTTTAAGAAAGCTCAAAACCGCATAAAGGTACACTACAGTGTATTTCTCATTTCATTTTTTTATTAAATGGATTATTACATACACAGTATACATAGTACATAAAAAGCATTCACGAAAATACAATTTCATTTGTCTTTGCTTGCTCAATGTACATCATGTCTAATACTAGATAATACATATCAAGATAAGATCCAAATAATACACTACTCACTTGCGTATGATTCATATCTTCTAGGACTCTTACTATCAGTGATCTTGATTTAGTTAGTCAGAGCCGCTCTGAAATGGTGATTACAGGATACCACAGGTAAATCTAAAACCATAGTAATTTGCACACAAAGATACAAGCAAAAGAAGAAAAAAAAACTTGCAATGTTTCAAACACAGATGTTGACAGAGAGCCCAAAATTCTGCAGTACACCTTTAAGAAACAATGACACATAACAAGTAACTGTACACTTTTCATTGTTTACAAAGTCATGTCAGTAAAATAATCGGTACTTATTACTTTTGGACAGATGGAATGTCTACACACATTTCCTACTCATTCTGTCGGTTATGTTGTACAGCCTTTCACAAAGACTGCAGTACTTCTGTTTAAATGAGCTGCCACTGTGTTGCACACCAGTCTGTTATTAACATTGATTTCAGATTTACCTGCCCCTAAATGTCAAATAAAAAACTATTATAATTTTACATCCCACTTACACAACCCCTTACTGTCTAAATGGGTGTTTTTTTGCCACAATAAACTTCAAGTTGCTTCAATCACAATTGCAGGTCCTGGATAAAGAGGCAGCATCCACTGCATTCAAACTTTTCAAGAAGAGGATCCTAGCTGCCATTAACATCTGGTTCAGTGGGAAAGCATCCTTTCCCCTAACACAGCTCTGTAATGAGCTTTTCAACTGTATTCCACATCGTAGTCAAGTAAAATAAGACTGCACTCTTATTCATAAGGTGGCAGAGCTTGGCGGAGAAACAATCAGTGTGGAAAATGACAAAAAACATTCCAAACTGGCGTAGAAATTGGATATGGGAGGAAATGAAAAATAAACGATGTGAACGCTTTTTGCCCCAAAATTACTGAATGCTTGGGTG
Organism: Sinocyclocheilus grahami; assembly: GCF_001515645.1. Classification (NCBI taxonomy): domain Eukaryota; kingdom Metazoa; phylum Chordata; class Actinopteri; order Cypriniformes; family Cyprinidae; genus Sinocyclocheilus; species Sinocyclocheilus grahami. The sequence continues at coordinate 351,661 of NW_015505771.1, read as the reverse complement.
AAAAAAAAACATGAGGGGCATATTTTGAGCTACAAAAGGAATTGCTGTGTACTGTACTAGATCCTTTACTTATCCAAATATATATTTTTTATTTGATCATATTATATGCATATTCTAGTTTTTGAAACATTCACATTTACCAAACAGTTCTCAAACCTCAAGAGAACCGCTGTGACTGAATTGTAAATGAGTAGATTCTGAGAACCAGAACAGTGAACAAATAATTATTTTGAGTCAGTTCTTTTCTATGAATCAGTTGATCCAGTTTATGAATCTGACTGATTTGTTCATGAGTTCAACTCACTGATCATCCATGTAGATTAACTTAAATTTCAGTCTATTCGACAAATAAAGTTATCATATGAATTCGTAACATTCTGAATATATGGAACAAGTTGGACAAACTATTTCTGCCATACAGATTCAGAATGAAATTAAAGTGAGACAATGATGACAGAATTTTCATTATTATCATGAACTAACTCTTTAACAAGTCTGTTTCACATTAATACCACCAGTGATAATTAGGATTATGTACTTGTCAACCCTTCATTATCCAGCTGTGGTTTTGGATGCCATTTAAATATGACATCCTATAAATACTTTATCATCACACTTAACCATCTGTTTGCTTAGACCAAAATTCCACATAGTAATTATCTATTTTCATTTAAATGACGCCAGTGGAGGTGAGAGCTTCTAGCAGGACGGTCCAGATATATTCCAATCAACAACTCGAAAACAAATATTTAAATATCACACTGAATTTATTAAATTGTTTGTGTGAAGGCAGCACTTCCAGCTTTTAATAAATAAATAAAAATACAAGCATCTTATCATGGCACTCAGCATAGCACTTACATCCTGCAGGTCAAAAGTTGACTGCATTGTAAATACCAATGAGCACTCAGCAGTCCCTCATCTGGCAGTTCTGTGTCGGTACCAAAAGACTCTTGTAGCCTTGGCCAGTCTATGTTCTCTGCTTATGAATTCAGTGCATTTATAATGTAGTGAGGTCACTGGGGTAAGGATGGGCTATGCTTGCTAAGGACATCGAACATCCTTCAGTGTCTCTCTCTCTGTGTCTCTTTGAGAGGTCTGTGCATTTATTAAACAGCCATCAGATTTGCTGTGCAATCAGGCATCAGTTTGTATTGAAGTGCCTGGGAATTTAAATGAAGAGGCGGGTCAGCTGTTGAACTGTTAAAGGGATAGTTCACCCAAAAATGAAATCCTGTCATCATTTACTCACCCCCGTGCCATTCGAAACCTGTGTTACTTTTCCGTAGAAAAGTTATTTATAGTCAAATCCAAGCTGCTCTTTTTCATACAATGAAAATGAATGGTGACCTCAACTGTAAAAATGCTTAAATTTAAACTTAAATTTTAGTCTGTAAGTCATATGGAGTCATATTTTACTTTTATGGTGCTTTTGATTCTTTTTTAGCTTAGCAACCCCAGGCTTCATTCATAGATATGTATAGGTAGATGCCCAATTAGCAGCTGTTGCTATGGGCTGCTATACATAAGCCATCCGCCATATTGGAATGGCCAAAACAAGTCTGTGAACACTCCAGAGCAAGTTGCCTGTATGTCTGCAGCAGTAGTTATATACATTAGGGACGCTCCGATCGATCGGCTGGAGATCGGTATCGGCCGATAATCACATTTTATGACTCGATCGGTGCTGTGCTGTCCTCCACGGTGTCAGCGCTGAGCTCACAAACGCTGCTTTATCAGGCATATAACATGCAAGATGAAATTAAAATGACATCAAAAATTTTCTAAAGTTAGTTGGAGCGTCTGGAATCCGCTCCTTAAGGGGGGGGTTCTGTCACAGTCTTCAGCCGGTGTGCCCAGGAGGGCCACCAGATGACTGTGTTCTGGGAGCACATGGCTTGTGTTGTGTTTGTCTGTTGCCATGTGCTCTCTCCTGTCTATTGTCTGGCCCCTCCCATCTTGTTACCTCGTTATTGTTTTAGTTGCTCCACCTGTGTCTCCCTCGTTAGCCTCCTCGTTTGGTTCCTATTTATTCTCCTTGTGTCTGCCGTCCTGTGCTGATCCGTCATTTCTCATTGTGTGTGTTTCGTGTCTGCATGTGTGCCGCTTTAGGCCTGCTTGTCTGTTTTTCCCCCTCGGGGTGGTTTGAGTTTGTTTTTGTTTCATTTGTTACTAAAATAAATACCATTTCTCCAGCGATTGAGTCCTCGCTTCATCTCCCCGCACGCACCGTGACAATAGCCAGACTGATAAACAAACACAGACCGGAAGCTAACTTCGGGACAGGCGCGTGCACCCGATGAAACCTGAAGCATCAGAATCAGTATCGGCCGATCACCATGACAAAAAATCGGTACTCCGTATCGGATGCAAAAATCCTGAAAAGATATAAAAGCAAAAAAAAAAGTAATTAACAGATTTAGCATTAAAAGATGCTTTTATCAGTGACCTTTGGTATATTCAAACATTTAATTAACAACAACTTGTGAAAAGCATTTTTGGTCATCAAGCTAAAACAACCCTGTATGCTTCTGTACTGCACCCCTCAGCAAATAATAATGTCAGCTGTGACTTTGAAATAAGTGAAAACTGACATTTTTAGGAATTTTTGTTTCTCTTCTCAGAAATGTACTATGACCCTCTGATAGAGTTCATGTAAGTTGGATTCAACTCAGGAGAAAACCATTCTGTGTTGACTCAAAAACGCCTGACAGAGCTGACCGGATGCATTGCTTTAACAGACAGCAAGAACGAGCGTGGAATAAAAAGTGAGTTCATCCTCGAAAGCCAGAGGCTACAATTATGCGCTGGGAGAACCCCACTCAAAAAGCCCCAAAGGAAAGCAAGCAGATGTCATGCAGAACTCAGAGTCTCGTGGAGATGAAACAGGCCAAATGCCTAGTCAGCAGAATTAAGAGGTCAGAGATATCAAAGCAGTGGAGTATGTGGCTGGGAGCAGTTTGTGAAGACCCAGTGAAGGACTTGTTTGCATCAGAGCTTGTTTACCTTTATCAGCATGAGACATGTCCCCTGAATGCACACTTGCACTTGTTCAAACAGCGTGTCCCCTAAAGGCCAACTTGAAAGGAACATATAGGATAAAGCTTTAAAGCAAAAGATGCACTTGTTAAAACAGCAATACCTACAAGAACACACAGAAACAGTGTATGACAGCTACATTTTACATTTTCTGAGCTTACCTGTGCAAACGTTATTGCTAGGGTGTTGTCATGAGGTTACTATACTATTTTGAGTGTTTTAGTCGGCTGCTATGCGGTTGCTAAGGTGTTCCGAGTTGCTAGGTTGTTGCTATGTGAATGCTAAAGTGTTCCAAGTGTTAAGTATGTTGCTATGCAGTTACTGTGGTGTTGTTTGTGAATACTAAAGTATTTAGCACATTGCTATGCAGTTGATAAGTTGTAAGAAGTGGTTGCCAGGTGTTGTTATGCAGACACTAAAGTGTTCTATGCAGACACTAAGTGATAACGTTACTGTGCAAATACAAAAGTGTTCCAAGTGTTTAGCATGTTGCTATGCAGTTACCGTGGTGTTGTTTGTTTAGCACATTGCTATGCAGTTGATAAGGTATAAAGTGGTTGCCAGGGTGTTGCTATGGTGATACTAAAGTGTTCTAATTGTTTAACGTGTTATTACACAGTTGCTGTGGTGTTGCTATGTGGATACTAAAGTGTTTAGTACATTGCTATGCAATTGCTAAGGTGTTACAGGTGGTTGCCAGGGTGTTGCTATGCAGACACTTAAGTATTGTAATTGTTTAACATGTTGCTATGCAGTTGCCGTGGTGTTGCTATGTGAATACTAAAGTGTTCCAAGCATTTAACACATTGCTATGCAGCTACCGTGTTGTTGTTATACGGATGCTAAAGTGTTTAACTCATTGTTATGCAGTTGATACTATGCAGTGCTATGCAGATACTAAAGCGTTTCAAGGGTGCCGCTATGCAGATACTGAAGTGTTCTGACGCTGCAAAAGACACAAGATGCAAGCATAACAGTCAACTGTTTACATAGAAAAACTATGGAAATGTTGCACATTGGAATGGAAAAACATGTTCTGTGTGAATGGCCCCTTACTGTGTAGTTGCTAGGTTGTTATGGGTGGTTTCCAGGATGTTGCTATGCAAACACCTAAGTGTTCCAAGCATTTAGCATGTTGCTATTCAGTTGCCAGAGTGTTGCTATACAGTTACTAAACTGTTCAGAGTGAGTTTTAGCCCATTGCTATGCAGTTTCTAGCGTGATCTGGATGATTGCTTACTGGCCCAAGTCTAAAGAGCCCAGCCTTCAAGATAAACCCTCCTTCAATTTAAGTTTTATGAATGTTTATCATCAAAATGTAAGTAAGCCTCTCATCAGAGTCACAGGGCTTGGTACTGGTATACTGGGCTTGGGTGCATCAAACACCTTAAGCAAAATCTAAACTAAAAACGAATTATTAACAAAAACAATGCAAGTTTAAAATTAACCCATTAAAACCATTATCCTTAGCATTACTTAGCAGGAGTGCAACACTAAGTCCTGAGGCAGACATTCCCATTCAAATACAGCCTCATCCCTGAAATGGATTACAATCTGAACCCATATTTCATTCACTCTCATAACCAGGGTATAATAGTTGGTTCATTTCATGCTATCAAGCAACATTACACCGCTTTGTACCTAATATTCTTCTGTCTGTGATCTTTTCTCCTGCTGATCCTCTGAGTCAGGCAGTGTAAACAGCGGCAGTGAGGAAAGATAAAAAAACAAGATGCTGTCAGATGAACAATACAGAAATTATACCAGGTTTCAGCTTGTGTTTGGAGAAGGAGTGTACCGAAGTGACAAAGTACAGTGTGTTGATTCAGCCGGGGATCTGAAAACATTAAAAAAAATATGTGTCAGAAAGAGCTTTTGATTGGTTTATTAAAGTCAAACCTTGAATCAGCTTTGAAATAGTTGAGGTTTATTGAAGCTCCTTTGGGATTTTATTTATTTACCCCCTCATGTAAATGTATGTCCTGCTAGAGTGTAGTCAGACTTTTCAACTTATTCTGGACAGAATCCTGCACTTACACAGAATGGGTCACGTTCAATGACCAACCACAACACTCAAAAAATAAAATAATTGCACAGCAGTGTCATCTGCAAAACAAAAATTGAATCAGAATTGCTATCCATCTAAAAGTAATAAGTACAGATTATCTCACATACACAAAGAAAACAAAGCAGAATATATCATTCTGCTTGTGAATATATGACAAATGCTTCTATCCAAAGTGATTTACATTCAAAAGCATACACATATGAAACTCTCTCTCCATCTATATATGCATCTTTCAATATATCTATATTTATCTTTATCTATTGTATAGAGACGTATGCATCTCTCTCTATCTCTCTATATATAGAGAGAGAAATCCACATGCATCTATCAATTTAAAAAGACAGATAGACACACAGATAGATAGACACACAAATAGATAGACAGACAGATAGATAGATAGATAGATAGATAGATAGATAGATAGATAGATAGATAGATAGATAGATAGATAGATAGATAGATAGATAGATAGATAGATAGATAGATAGATAGAAAGATAGAAAGATAGATAAATAGATAGATAGATAGATTTTAGCTGAATAGTTTAGCAGATTTTGTTGCTTCAGCGTATATTTTCCCTGTCCAGAAGAAAGTAGAGGCTGTTTATTCCTCCCTGAGATTGGGGAGCTGTGATTATCTGTTATGCTCCTTTAATGAGCGAATGAAAGTTCAGATCGATACATTACCTCAAGTTACTCTGACACCCTGTGCTGCATGGCTTCCAAAAGACCAGTCCTGAGCTAGTGTTGACAGACAGCTCGTAACTCCTGGATCTCTGAGGAAGGAACCTTCTTCAACACAGATGCAGAGAAATATAGGAGATATATCTTGTTTTCTGTTTTCATTGGGTCCTCTTGATTGAGACCTCAACAGGGATAAAGTGTTCCCCCGCAGGTCACAACAGAAATCAAACGACTTCTACATGATCAAACAGCTTTTTTTGAGAAAATAATCCTAATTAATTGCTTTATAAAGCTGTTGAGCTCACAAAATGACAAATAAGACCCATAAAAACACACCCTCAACAGCAGCTCTCTCGTAACCAATCGTGATGCAGTCTATGCGACTGTGAATGAGTTTTGATAGCTACTGTGGTGGGTAGGTTATCACGAGATGTGAGCACAACTGTCAAACATGTTTTTCAAGCACATATTTACATAGAAAACTATGGTAAAGCAGTGCAAGGTGAGAGATGCAAGGTCACAGTTCTACTCTAATATCATCAACAATAGCCCTGGAAACTACAAGCAACTTTTCTCTGCTACAAATCACATCCTTAAACCGTTAACACACCCTCACTTAGAAGCTCCGGAGGAGAGGTGCAACAACTTTATCACTTATTTCAGAAAAAAATTCATTCCCTTCTATCCAGTTCTTCTGTCCTGCTTGTCCCGACTGTTGACTCACAGCCTGGGACTTCACAACTTCTCTACTGTTTCTCTGACATCTCACAGTGAGAGGTTGAGGGCATAATCAGAAAGATGAAATCATCCACCTGTGCCCTCGATCCCTTTCCCACAACCTTGGTAAAATCAAACCTCTGTGTCATAAGTCCCTTGATCACTAAGGTTATCAATCTCTCCCTCCAGGCTGGCCATGTTCCATCTACACTGAGAACTGCTGCCATCAGACCACATCTAAAAAAAAAAACACTTTAGACCCAGAAGTCCTTGACAACTACAGGCCCATCTACAACCTTCCATTCCCTTCTAAATTGCTGGAAAAAGTAGTTGCTGCACAGCTTCGGGTCCATTTAAAACAAAACAATCTGTTTGAGAAATTCCAGTTTGGTTCTCGCCCTGGTCACATTATGGAAACAACTCTGGTCAGGGTCACAAATTACTTGCTGATGCCGGCAGACACGGTTCCCCATCTCTTCAGCGTTCGACACTGTGGATCATAACATTTATCTTCATCGTCTACACTACACCTTTAGTCTCTCTGACTCTGTCTACAACTGCTTTTCATCCTATCTTACCGGGAGAACTGGGTATGTCACCTTGGGAGAGGCTAAATCATTAACACACAATATCACCTCAAGGCTGTGTCCCTCAAGGCTCAGTTCTCGGCCCCACCTTGTTTATTCTCTACATGCTCCCCCTCGGTCGTGTCATTAGCTGGCATGGAATATAATTTCATTGCTATGCTGATGACACTCAACTTTATCTCAGGACCAACTCATCCACTTCTGCTGCACTGTCATTATCCAACTTGACCACCTGCCTGGAGGAGATAAAAGTGTGGATGAGGCAAAACTTTCTGCAGTTAAACAGCTCAAAGACTGAAGCCATTTTAGTAGGCACCCCACATCAGGTCCAGACATCTGTCATTACAGGCATTACCTTTTCTGGCCAGAATATTACACGTTCA
>NW_015505771.1:339664-343143 GCF_001515645.1 Sinocyclocheilus grahami | reverse complement strand
TTGAGAAAATAATCCTAATTAATTGCTTTATAAAGCTGTTGAGCTCACAAAATGACAAATAAGACCCATAAAAACACACCCTCAACAGCAGCTCTCTCGTAACCAATCGTGATGCAGTCTATGCGACTGTGAATGAGTTTTGATAGCTACTGTGGTGGGTAGGTTATCACGAGATGTGAGCACAACTGTCAAACATGTTTTTCAAGCACATATTTACATAGAAAACTATGGTAAAGCAGTGCAAGGTGAGAGATGCAAGGTCACAGTTCTACTCTAATATCATCAACAATAGCCCTGGAAACTACAAGCAACTTTTCTCTGCTACAAATCACATCCTTAAACCGTTAACACACCCTCACTTAGAAGCTCCGGAGGAGAGGTGCAACAACTTTATCACTTATTTCAGAAAAAAATTCATTCCCTTCTATCCAGTTCTTCTGTCCTGCTTGTCCCGACTGTTGACTCACAGCCTGGGACTTCACAACTTCTCTACTGTTTCTCTGACATCTCACAGTGAGAGGTTGAGGGCATAATCAGAAAGATGAAATCATCCACCTGTGCCCTCGATCCCTTTCCCACAACCTTGGTAAAATCAAACCTCTGTGTCATAAGTCCCTTGATCACTAAGGTTATCAATCTCTCCCTCCAGGCTGGCCATGTTCCATCTACACTGAGAACTGCTGCCATCAGACCACATCTAAAAAAAAAAACACTTTAGACCCAGAAGTCCTTGACAACTACAGGCCCATCTACAACCTTCCATTCCCTTCTAAATTGCTGGAAAAAGTAGTTGCTGCACAGCTTCGGGTCCATTTAAAACAAAACAATCTGTTTGAGAAATTCCAGTTTGGTTCTCGCCCTGGTCACATTATGGAAACAACTCTGGTCAGGGTCACAAATTACTTGCTGATGCCGGCAGACACGGTTCCCCATCTCTTCAGCGTTCGACACTGTGGATCATAACATTTATCTTCATCGTCTACACTACACCTTTAGTCTCTCTGACTCTGTCTACAACTGCTTTTCATCCTATCTTACCGGGAGAACTGGGTATGTCACCTTGGGAGAGGCTAAATCATTAACACACAATATCACCTCAAGGCTGTGTCCCTCAAGGCTCAGTTCTCGGCCCCACCTTGTTTATTCTCTACATGCTCCCCCTCGGTCGTGTCATTAGCTGGCATGGAATATAATTTCATTGCTATGCTGATGACACTCAACTTTATCTCAGGACCAACTCATCCACTTCTGCTGCACTGTCATTATCCAACTTGACCACCTGCCTGGAGGAGATAAAAGTGTGGATGAGGCAAAACTTTCTGCAGTTAAACAGCTCAAAGACTGAAGCCATTTTAGTAGGCACCCCACATCAGGTCCAGACATCTGTCATTACAGGAATTACCTTTTCTGGCCAGAATATTACACGTTCAGCATCAGTTTCCAACCTGGGTGATAGAATGGACTCTCATCTGACCTTTGAGGCTCACATCAAACATCTGTGCATGACTTCCGTCTTCCATTTTCGGAATATTGCCAGACTTCGTCCCAAGCTCACTCTTGCAGATGCGGAAAAGTTTGTCCATGCTTTTGTCTCCTCTAGGCTGGACTACTGTAATGCGCTCCTCATCAGGATCCCTGGCAAAAGCCTCCAGATGCAGCAGTACATTCAGAACAGTGCTAGGATCCTGATGAGGGTACGAAAATATGACCATATCACTCCTATTCTCAAATCACTTCACTGGCTTCCTGTCTCATTCAGGATTGCATATAAGGTCTTCCTTCTTACCCGTCAGTGCATCCATGGTGACGCCCCACCCTATCTCAAGTAACTCCTCACCCTACAAACCTCTACTTGTACCCTCCATTCTGCTTCAGCATAATTCCGTAAACCCCCCAGGAACAAGCTCTGTACTATGGGAGATCAAGCTTTCTGTTCAGCTGCTCCGAGCCTGTGGAATGCTCTCCCTGACCATCTGAGGACTCAACAGACTGTGGATGCTTTTAAATGCGTCCTCAAAGCAAATCTTTTTAGCAGAGCTTTTATTGATTTTTAACATTTCTTTGATCTTTTTGTTTTTAATATGTAGCACTTTTGGATTCTGTTTGAATATAAAGTGTGTTATAAATCAAATTTATTATTATTATTATTATTATTATAGTGTAAAATCCTGTAAAGAACTACTGTGTGTTCGATATTTCATGTTTGCATGATGGTGACGGGCACCATGATGGCAGAATTTACTGTTAATAATTGTCTATATTACTGGGTTATTTTCAGTCATTCTGGATTTGAATTGCCTTGACTTTTTGAGTTGACCTCTAAAACGGAATGTTTACATTTTGTTTATATATATTAATTTTTTTATTTATTATTTATTTTTTTAATAAAATATATAAAACAATAATTTAAAAAACATATATATAAAAAATGGATAGATAGATAGATAGATAAATAGATAGATAGATATTTTTATCATAACTCCCAGCCCTACTTAACTTTATATGAAAAACAAACAAACCGAAGATGTGTCACTTCACGAAACTTGGAAAATAGCACACAAGTCATGGACTACTTTTACGGTGCTTTCTGGTGCTTGACAACAACTGTTTTCATTCACTTTCAACATTATTTTTGTGTTTAACAAAATAAAGAAAGTCACAAAGGTTTGGAACAATATAAAGATGAGTAAAATATTTATTTTATATATAAAACCCTAACCCTAACCCTAACCCTAAAGCTGCAGCATTCACAAACAGAATAAAGTAACAGGGGGACGGTTTGAATGCAAAACCACAGTCAGTATTCAAATTGCATGACAGAGCTCCAAGCAAGCAATCTGGTAGAGAGAGACAAATCAATTCTCTGCTTAATTAATTAACATGTTAAATATGGTGATTTAAATTCCACTTAAGTTCATTTCTGCTGCTATGCAGTCTGGAAGAAAAACCATTAAGGGGACCTTTAAATATTATTTTTAATTGCAGTAGTAATAGTGGCATCCATATTGATAGTTACTATATTGAAGTTCTAGGCCTGCTGGTGGTAGAGGAAGCCCTACACTTGTTTGCTGACCTCGAAACATTCAAATTATCACATTAATGAGAAAGGCCTGCTTTTGAATGTATGCATCTATTATACTTATATTACGTGATCTCAGTATGCTTTTGGTGAATAATACACACAGATACACATAAAAGCCAACATGAAATGCAGCTTGCAACCAATTTTCACTTTAATAATATTATAACACTGATAAATTACAGAGACAACCATTTTATTTAATTTAGAATAATGTTCACTGATGAATGGTTGACAATAAGACCAACATGTAAGTAAGCAAATAGAGTCAGTTTTGATTTCGGATCAACTTTAAATTAAAACATGCAGAGTAGGAGGTCTGAATTTTGCACACTGAAAGAGCTGATTAATTGTTTATACACTCTAAAAAATGCTGGGTTAAAAAGGGACAAACCCAGTT
>NW_015505771.1:326565-336293 GCF_001515645.1 Sinocyclocheilus grahami | reverse complement strand
CAACTGTGACTTGACTTGCCTCATGAAGATCAGTTGTGACTTGACGTGCCTCATGAAGATCAGCTGTGATTAACAGTTTGTGTTGTGCGAGAGTCAATGTAATGGAAAGGGTGACCTCTGGTGGTGAATAAACGGAAGTCCATGGACCGAATTCGTGACAACAACACTGTGCTCCATGAATAACTGCTGCTAAGGTCAACAGAATTTGTTTTTTGTTTTTTTTGGGTAAAGCACAAATTTGCACTGAAATACTGCATTTAAATGTGGCACCATTGTTTAGTGAATACATCCTACAACCTCTCTGTAGTTGGCCCTAAATGGAGAAAGTGTTTTATATTGTCATTTGAGGTTCACTTTCAGAACGGAGAGATACTGTGGTTGACACACCCAGTTTGTAGAGTAAAATTAAGTAAAAACTGTCTCTAAAAACTGGAAGGTTGATACATCTTGCTGCGCTATGGTACTGCATCATCCTCATTGAAAATAAAACATTTAATTTTTTATAAAATACAGCTATTTGACTGGGAGATGTCTATGTGCCTTGTGGCATTGGCAGGCCTGTTGTGTTGTATCTGTGCCAAGGTCTGGATAGACAATAAACATTTAAAAAAAGATCATAAGTACCTTTTGCTGATGCCACGCTGACTGAAAAAGCCCGAACAGATCTCCGTTTGGCAGAAGCAGCCTCCATATGTTTGAATAAACCATCAGAGAAGTGTTTTGTACAGCTGGGGTCAGACGGAAAGAAGACAGGGGAATCGCAGTACAAACTGTTCAAACGATGGCAACAAGCATTGTTGTTTTAAAGTACTCCAAGATACATGATGCTACATCAAACATGTCTGAAGTGAACAGAAAAATCTCTCTCAAAATCTGTACCAAGGCCAATCTCCCCCAAAGAGACAAAAAATGTATGAAAAAAAGAGCAATATGGTTCTCACACAGTATACACTTTTATTCATAGTTATACATACAAATATTATTTCAATATTACATACACACACACATATATACAGACATACATAGAAAGCATATTAAATAAAAAGGAAAAGTGTCTACTGTAATGTAAATAAAATGTCAAAATATGGGAGAAATAATTTTCCATCATCATTCAGCATAACAGAAAAACATATGTAAAAATGAAACAACATACTTATTCTGAACTGTACTTATTAAAATATATAAAAGAAAAAGTGATCATTCAAAATTGTATTATGTTTTAAATCATTAAAAACTTCATACTGACAAATGGGTTTTGGGGGGCTGCACTGTGATCCTTAAATAGAGTCTTTTGATGTCATCTAATGATTGTTCTAAATATGCCTGACACGATTTTTTGCTATATGAACTATTGTTACACTGAATGACATTAGTGGGTGTCTTCTGTAAATCATGGTAAAAATGTATGATAGTCACTCTGAAAAAATGAAATTAAACAGAACCCATGTATTTTAATATCTTAATATCTATGTTACTAATTACATTACATAATTTTCTTGACTATTATTCAGTAGATTATTAATTTTCTCCAAAGTTCATCTCTCAAAACAGTAAGAGATGTTTTGCAGACATCTTTCTTGAAGTAATTAAAAGTAGATTTAGACACGTGCTTGTTTCTTCAACAGAAATTTCCAATAACAAAGCCTTGTGACTCGCTACTAAACTAAATAGGTACGACAACACATGCTTAGGTTCTGCTCCCGTTATGCTCATGCATACATAATATGCCTAATAAAAGACTTATTTAAAATGCAGATGAAACCTGAAAAATCACACAGTTTATTTCACAGTGTCTTGCTTGTCACTTTCTCAACACAGCACTGCAGGCAAAATTTAACGGTGGCTCTCGGTTAGACAGATACGCTGAGTAATTGCCCTGCTCCTTTTCTAATTTATGTGACTTTTTAAATCAGTTATCAGGTAATTACAATACCTCCTTATCAGCAAAATGGATTTCTACCCCATTAGCGCTCCAACAACTGCATGTATCTTAAGTGTGTCTTGGCAGAGACCATTTATAACATCACAACACCTGGTAAAATGAGCCTGGCTGCCTCATAAAGCCATTTTCCATTAAAAAACATCTTTCCATTCATATTCCACAGGAGGAAGACAAAGCAAATGAGCACACACACGTTTATCTAAGACGTAATCTAATTGAGGGCATAGCATAGACTTCTTTTGTTTTTATATGAAGCTAATTAATTATTGCGGACTAACTCAAACTCAACACCTAAGAGAAAACTTTTAAAAAATGTCATCATAATTACTCAAGTTCTTCCTACTGGTTTTGCTTCAAGACACAGATGGTGATCCAACATTGTGACTATTTTTGAAAAATAAATACATAACTATATAAATAAATAAATAAGTAAATAAAGCAACCTAAAAATAAAATAAATTATTTTAAATATAATTTTTGCATTCCCATTTGTTCCAAAAGCAAAAGCAAAAAAAAAATCTATAGCGTTTTTAAGAACTTTAAGAAAAAAATATAGAGAGATTAATGACTTTGGTCAGAAGAGAGAAACTCCCTCAGCCATTGTACTAGAAAGACTATAGCAGCACTAATTAGTTTTCTATAATTCAATGCCAAGGTAAAAAAAATAAAATACAAGTCATGGTGTTAAAAAATATACCTTCATTTTTTTTTAAATTAAAATATTAAAAACTTTGTTAGATTGACGATGTTAATAATGGTGGAAACACGTCATCACAGTGTTAGATGGATGCAAAAGATTATTCAAATGTAAAAAGGGTAAATGAACATGCACAATTAAATATGCAATATAAGCTAATCATTATTGTATTCAAGGTGGAAAAAAACAAGCCAGGTTTTAGAAGGTTTTGTGGGGATATTTGGTCCTTTCGATATAAAAAAAATCAACACAAAACTGTTCAGCTATTTAGTTCAACCTTTAAAACTCAGTGGCTGTAAAATGCAGTTAAAAATATGAATCACTTTTCTGCCTCCTAAGATACCTCATTTAGGCCAAATTTTACAGCAGGATTGCAAATATCAATGGCAGAGAAGACAATCCTATTGAATGAAATGTTGAATGAAACGGAGTTGGAATGAACCCAGAACATCCTAAACGTAACCCTTTTATCCAGTTACAATTTACTGCCCTTAATGTAAATGAAGTTGCTCCTGTCGTAACAACTGTGGTGTGCATGCTAATGAAGTTCTGACACCTCATTTTCTGAGATGGTTCTCGGTGTCCCACACCCATTCCCATTCTACAATTTGTCAGTCACCATTTGCTCAGGATGTGGTCATCCCAAATGCTGCAGAAGCAACATAAAAGTTGACTTTCTTCTCTTCAATAATAATTAAGCCATTTTGGGAAATGAGCATGATCAAACATCTATTGTGGAGTGGAATCTGGGTTGGGGCAGATCAACTCACTCAACTGTGAATGTATTTGCATTCATCTAATGCTCACAATTCTAATTTAATAACTTCTTTTTTTGTGTGCAAATCTCAAAAATAATATCTATCTTTATAATGTTATGTCTACATTCATTTCTAAAATTTTAAACAATATGCTAACATAAATGTCTACTGAAATCAATCGAGAGACGAGTAGCATTTTTAGAGCTGCTGCTTATGCTAATGTTTCCATGACTTTTGGTCGCTATCTTGGGGAGCTTCCTATACAATGAGGCAGCTCACTAGGTTTCTGAACAGAGCTTGTGTGTATGTTTATTTAATTGCTTTTTTTAATGATTTACTCATTCAGCAAATCGCTCCTCATTTGTTAATATACAGCAGTGGGTTTGTTTTAACACAGTCGAGCACAACATCAACACTTAACTGGCAGGGGACGCCGGGGCCTGGGAGTTGAGTAAATTACCACCATATGAGATATAAAAAAAACTGCATTACAGAAGATCTAGGCATAACAAAGGGACCAATAAATGGTCTTGATCTCAACTGCTGTCTGCAATGAACTCTGGGAATTTCCTCAGAGATGCCGCCTCCGGCCCTCTGGAGGAGGAATTTTTGGTAGCACATATGTAACAAGCTTCAACACGGAGCCACAAAGCAATCCCTAAAAAGACAAGTTTTTTGAATCCCCACTTCTTCTAGAATGCTGTCAGATGAAGTTTATATAATGACTTCTCTGCATTATAGGAAAGTTGTGGCCGAGGCCAAATTACATTCAGGCCACTAAGTTTCTCCCACTTAACACACAACTCCCCAACAGCATCAGTTCTACTTCTTTTTACATAAAAATAAATAACACAGTAAGTAAACTAAACGCACAGTAAGAACACAAGAGCACCATCTTGTTGGCATGTAAATACATTCAGAAGAAATATATATATATATATTTAAAAAAGCTTTGAATTTACATTATTTAATGATTAGTGAAGGCCACATTCAAAACACTGCTTCAGAAAACTTTTAGAAATGTTATATTTTGAATCACTGCTTCAGAGCATGTTGCAAAAGGGGGGGGGGGGGGGGGTGTTGTAGCATCTAAACTTGCATTAATGTGTACCACCTACAAAAAGTGATACAAAAAAAAGACTAAATATAGTATACAGCAACCCAAGATCGAGTCCCAGCTTGTGGTGCTTTCCCGATATTTACTGATATTATAGATTACAAATTAATGGAAACACTTAATTGTTGAACATCAACATGTCATTGAACCTTTTGAGGTGTTTTCATTGCATTTACACAACTTTAACCAGCAGATGTCCTCAGCGTGCAGTTTCAAAAACTTCAAAACTGTGAATCATTTTGCAAAAGCAATTGGTCCAATTGATTCAAAGCTTCAAAAAGCCTTGATTCTATTGTCAATATTATTTATGTACATCAATTTCACAATAATCAGTAACACAAACACAATTTCCCCCCTCAGTTTAGTTCAATATTGTATACTAATAAGTGACTGTAGTTAAGTGAAAAGGTTTGGAATAATTAAGATTTGTTTTTATGTTTCTGTCTCTTATGCTCATCAAGACTGCATTTATTTGATCAAAAATACAGTGAAAACAGTAAAATTATGAAATATTATTAACATTTTAAATAATTGCTTTCTATTTGAAAATATTTGAAAATGTAACTTATTCTTGTGATAGCAAAGCTTCATTTTTAGCAGTCATTACAATGTGATATGATCCTTAAGAAATCATTCTAATAATGCTTGGACTTCTTTTAAAAGCTTTTAAAAATGTTAATTATTCTAAACATTTGACTGCTACTGTAAGTAGTCGCAATATGACTTTACATGCATTTGTTTCTTCATTTTCACATTTTGTGTCTCTGTTATATTATTAGGTTCTACCAGCTAACTAACTACTAGCTAGTGGAGCAAAACTACTCTAAAACCACTCTTTACCGTGCACGATGGTAATGGAACATAACACAAAAATGGTTTTAAATTCCACCATAACTGGACATTAAACACAATAAATGCTTCCTCCTTTCTCATCTTCCTAAAAAACAACAACAATCATTTACACATTTAGCCTGAAAAGCATGCTGGGAATTATAAATCCCCCAGGCCAGTTTCAACTACTGCCAACAAAAATGACTCAAATAGTTTTAACACAAATGGATTAAGTAAATATCATTTTACAAATTTAAGAGTATTGAAAACACTGAAATTAGGTTGTATAAAAAGTTCAAGAATCGCATTGCACTGGCTCATTTTAATCAAATTGAACAAGCAACAAAAATATTTGTTTTTCAGTGCATACACTCACATTGGCGACTTTGTGCCATGAAAAAAATGAATTTTGGATTATTGTAAAGGCCACACAGGGGGGAAAGGATAAATGTGGAAAAAGCTTGAGGCCAGGCTTATCCTTATTGTCTTTCTTCAGCCCGACTCCTCAGACACCACTATGCCCTTGTGCGCTATTCTGTAAATGGCAACTATAACAGTAGGCAGCTTTGGTGTCCATCATATAAGGTGCGTACAGGCAGCACTCCACCTCGGGCTTAAGTTGGGCGAAAGAGGCACGACTGGTCTGAAAAGGTGGGGCGGTGGCGGTGTTCGAGATCTGGCGGACACTAATGGAGCGAGCCAGCTGAGGCTGTGACAAGCGCACCAGCACCTGCGGCGATGACACATCACATCACATCACCATGGGTGACTGACACGTCACCTTCACCAAATCCAGAGGACCTAGATAGGAAAGAGACGACAAATTCTCTGAACGGCTCTGCAGGGCAAAGACACACAAACGCCCCTCTCTCCATTTCCCTCTTTTTTATTTTTATCTCTCCATCTTGCTTCCTTTGACTTGCTGTCTCTCTTGCAGTTGAAAGTGTCTGCTGGGGGGTAAAAAATCACAGCCTTTTGGAATTCACAGAGACCCAATGTTGCTTGTCACGGTGAGCTTGGTATCAGGGATCAAACCGCTGTGTCATTGAATTAATGTCTGATGTCTATCACACATCACTGGCCCTCAGTTGTATTTAATTCATAAAACCAGTACGTGGAAACTATTTTTATGTGTCTTACAGCAGTTTCAGTTCTACGTTTTCACGTTTACCTTAATTAAAATTGCTTCACAATGTGGAGTGGAGTAACTGGCATTAGCAGTGCTGAACGCACCTCTTTTGAATCTTGAAAGAAACATTAAAAGCCCCCAATTAAAGCAGGCCTTTAATATTAACTTTGAGGATTTCTATGTGCAAGTGTACTCAAAATTATAAAATGAATTTTTTGCATATATACACACACATTTAGCATTAACAGGAAAGGCAACATTTAAGTAAATTTCAATGCAACATTTAAGCAAAACAATGGTTTCAGTGCAAGGAAAGCATTTTACAAAAAAAATTACTGAAACATTTTTTTTTTAATACTGTTATTAAAATTATAAAATTACTGCTCTACCATGATAATGTGTAATATATGCTAATGTCCTTAATGTCATGAAACTTTGATTCAATATATTAATATTTGAAACGTAGTTTCCATACTGATTTGTTAACCATTTCAACATTTGTAATGACTGAAAAGTTATTGTAAAGTGTCACCAAATAAATCCGATAAATCTGCATACTAAGTTAGCTAACTGTGACATATAAAAGTTAATATCCCAAAAGCAACTTTCATTAAATATTAAATCAATAAATAAATAAAGACAGCATCCAACACACAAAAGCATGGGGTTATACAGGCCAAATACAAAAAAACAAGGACTAAAACACTCCAAATTAATCACAATACACATTAAACTAAGTACTTAATTTTTGTTCTGTGTGAATATGGCCACTTATTGTGTAATGGTTTATTTTTGTTTGTAGTACTTCTAGATAAGTGTAATATGAAACACCTTCTTACAATCAGCACAGGAAGCAGTACACAGGAGAACAGGAAATGGGGGGGGGAAGGGGGACTCAAAACTAAAAGTTTTAGAAAAGTCCTGACACTGATCTGTTGTACTTCTTCACTGTACCGAAATCACACTTTGAAATCGTATATTAACTGCAAGCTGTCAAACCTCTGTCTCCCCTCTGATGAACCCCAACTTTGCGCGGCTACATGTTTCGCGGTAAATGTCACATTCCATTATTCTTCAGCCTTTACTGATGTCCATATGCCAAACACTAACAGATTCTTGACTGCAGACAGCTGTGCACTGCAGGCTAATCGATGCTTGCCAAACACACTGACAGGGCTCTGGCAGGGGGCAAGCTACTCAAAGTTCAAATACAACTTTAAGCGGCAGTATGAATCGTTAACAGACCACATAATGACCTCCAGTCCTGCTCTGTGATCCATTCAGAAGACTTTCTCTTTATAATTCATATCGGTTATGCATATTTCATAAGGTTTGTAATGGGAATTGCATCCATACTTAATATTCTTTGACTAATCCCTGGGTGCAGAGGACCAGCATGCATTTTAGCACGACACAGATGCGGTCTGCATTCTGGATGAACATTTGATTGAGTTTGGATGACAAGAACTGTAAATATGTTGCTGGCTGGACATCTTTGACTGTGCAGCCTGCTAAAATATAAAAAATAGAAATGGGAAGAATGTCTTAGTTTATACCATCCTTTATTTTCTTGGCACTCCCTTAGACGATCATGCAATTTGCAAAGACAGTAATGGGAATTGCATCCATACTTAATATTCTTTGACTAATCCCTGGGTGCAGAGGACCAGCATGCATTTTAGCACGACACAGATGCGGTCTGCATTCTGGATGAACATTTGATTGAGTTTGGATGACAAGAACTGTAAATATGTTGCTGGCTGGACATCTTTGACTGTGCAGCCTGCTAAAATATAAAAAAATAGAAACGGGAAGAATGTCTTAGTTTATACCATCCTTTATTTTCTTGGCACTCCCTTAGACGATCATGCAATTTGCAAAGACGGTTGGGAGTATCTTATGTGGCAAGCCTTCGAACTGCACCAGACATTCAGACAACTGGAAGTGGCTGCTGTCCAGAAGAGCGGCAGAGACACATTAGTAACCTACACACCGGGTGTGACGGGGCTCAAGTGAGCGAGTGATTAATACAGACCTCCACTGTGACAGATTCCCCAGGAAATCTGTTCGACCCTGGTTTCTGTCATGTGTCCAAATCAAAGGTTATTTGTCTCGCTGAGTGGTCAAGGAGAGGAATAAGTGTGGGTGAAAACATATGTTCCCTTTCAGTCAGTCACGTTCTACGTTACGTCAGTCGTGACTGACGAATTGGGATCTCGCCCGAGAGCCCAATCACCTTCGAGTGTTAACTAAACAAGCCAATGACAGTTGCTTCCAGTGCAAGACGGCGGTTCCACTGAAACAATTTCAGAGGCTCCTGGGGCATATGGCATCCGCAGCTGCTGTCACGCCACTCGGTTTGCTTCATATGAGACCGCTTCAGCATTGAGGTTCTAGGTGGGCTACCTCCAGCGGTAGTAAACACCATCACTTAAGCTAGAGCCCCGTCTACCAGACACGCTTACCCACATGTCCCACATGTGTATTCTTCCACGGTACGGCTCCCCTCACGGTAAGCCCGTGTCTTTCCCTGGCAGTCGTTCACTGACATCTCTGCTGCGTAGTTCTTCTCACCCCAGGGGGTTGAGTCTACCGCAGAGACTTCCATATGTAGTACTGCCCTGGGCCAGTCCATATGTGTAATTCCACATGTTACCTCCTATGTGCGGGATGTGGCTTCCGTAGCGTCCCAACTGGGTACGCTTTCCCAGTGTTATCCAATGCACCACTGTATGGAACAGCAGTGGCGGACACCTCTGCCTAGCCGCTGTCCTATCTTCCGCCCCAGCTGGTGTGGGGGGACTTGCCGGCTTCCGCAGGGCACTGGAGGGGGTCAGCAATAGTGGCGTTTTCCATACGGATCCCAATTCGTCAGTCACGACTGACGTAACGTAGAACGTGACTGACTGAAAGGGAACATCTAGGTTACTTGTGTAACCCTCGTTCCCTGAAGGAGGGAACGGAGACGTTACGTTCCGTTGCCACAGTTGCTGTACCACCGCTGTACGGCCGGGGCACGTAGTCTCGGCTCCTCAGCGAAAAACTGATGTGCGTTTGCACGCGCTCACCTTTTATACCCGCGCTGCGGGGCGGGGTGCGCGTGGCGAAACACGCACGCCAACTGTCATTGGCTTGTTTAGTTAACACTCGAAGGTGATTGGGCTCTCGGGCGAGATCCCAATTCGTCAGTCACTGACGTAACGTCTCCGTTCCCTCCTTCAGGGAACGAGGGTTACACAAGTAACCTAGACGTT
>NW_015505771.1:315812-325422 GCF_001515645.1 Sinocyclocheilus grahami | reverse complement strand
TCATTGGCTTGTTTAGTTAACACTCGAAGGTGATTGGGCTCTCGGGCGAGATCCCAATTCGTCAGTCACAACTGACGTAACGTCTCCGTTCCCTCCTTCAGGGAACGAGGGTTACACAAGTAACCTAGATGTTACTCACTGATGGATTTTTTTATTAAGCTGTGGATTAGAAAGTTCTGCAAAAAAGAGAGCAAACAGTCAGATAATGACTGTGGCCAATGTTTTTTGGGGGTAAAAACCTACCAAGAATGTGTCAATATTTCACCCCAAAAATTTAAAGATCATTTCAAAATTTATGAAAACATTTTTTTTTCTGAAAGAGACTTAAGACTATTTATAGAATCATGCATAATTTTTGCAACTCTCACCCCCAATTGTCGATCAAATTGCAAAAATAAAAATCTAAAATGTATTATTTTAATTAGAAGTATATATACCATGGTAGTATTTGTTGTACTACCTATAATTTGTGCTGATAAAAAAAATCATTGCATTAAAGTATCATTTAAAAAAAAAACTTAAACAAAACAAAAAACAGTACTGTATTACAGAAACTAATGAGAACAATAGGAATTACCAAAAATATATTTTAAAAAAAGGAAAAGAAAAAACGCAAAAATAAAATATCTGTACACAGTTCTGAGAATGAGATTATATTATGGCAACAACAACAACAAAAAACATATATATATATATATATATATACATATATGGTTTTATTTCATGTATTACGGTAATGAGAATGTGATGGGTAAATGTGTTTGTTAATGTCATAATGCAAACAAACAAACAAAAAATAAGCACATAAATAAATAAATAAATAAATAAATAAGCACATAAATATATACAGTACATACATAAATAACTATCAATGGTCCTGAAAAGTTTAATTTCTTTCATTTTAGTTTTTTGGATGAAATATCAACTTGACATGTTTTCAGGAGATTCAATTCTTTGTGGTTCTGTTTAGTACAAATTAGCTGCCACATAGTATAAAGGTATTGATTGCAACAGGCAACACCATCTGCACAGGATGATATAAATTAGTGCATCTGGGCCAAAGGAGTACAACAAATGTGTTTTTCACATGCAGGTTTTCCGTATGAAATGCGGTTTCAATCATTTTGAAATAGTAACTGATGCAGACACAGGCTAATGAGCCTAAATGACCCATTCAGTGACATCAATAACATTAAACACTTATTGCTCAAAAAGGTCAATATCCTTTCTTTTGTGGTGCCTGAAATAAATGGCCCAAAGTGTACAAATGTTGATTTAAATAAACTGAGGTCTTGGTCATGCAGTGAGCTCTCTCAGTAACCAAGCAACCGATGAAATACGTCTTTGAATTATAATAAGCTAAATTAGCAGTCCTATACTTCCAGAGCTCTGTAGGGCACCCATGCTGCTCACAGCGAGGGTTAATGTGATCCCACTGAGGGAATATCTACAGCCTGCCTACAGGAGGAGCCCGACTCCATTTAAAACCCACACTGGAGCGTTTCAACCTGCTGCTAATAAGCAGTACGGTTTTGGGACGTCTATAATGCCATTACAATCAAGTTCTCATTCCCCCGCTGCTAATCTTAGCTGGCCTTGTTATTCCTCTGTAATGAGGTGATAAGTTAGGAACACTTTTTGTTGTGTGTCTGCCATATAATCTGTTTACTGTTGTTCAGTTCACAAAAAAAGTGCCCCCTTTCTGCTGACACTGGGAAAACTCCCGGCAGCCGCATGAAATCCCATAGCACACTGGGGCGTTCAAGAGCCAACAAAGCCTAATGACTGTTAAAGGCTCATCTGTGGGCATTGTTTTGGACACGGCCAGTGATTGTGGCTATTGGTTGTGCTGCATTCGCAACTGGCATTTAAAAATAAGCAGCTTGCTTGTTGGATTGCTTCTTATCAAAAAACTCTCTAGAAAAACAATCCTATATTTTGCATATATTTTGTATACACATGAAGTAAATACATTTATTTTTCTATAGTTCAAGGGCCTCATTTATGAAACATGAGGTGAATGAATTTATTGTAAATGCATTCTCCATATTGTCACATTTAATTAAATGCAACAATTTACCTAAGAACAGTTTTTGACTGATTTAAACAAACTGAAAAAGTTATGTTTGTGTAGAACTTAAAAAATATATACAGTATATAAAAAGGTTTTTAAAAAAAATGTAAAGTTAAATCTGCCTGTAGGTTTAACTAAACTAATTGCTATTCTGGTAGTAAATGCTATTATGACTGAACATAAAAAGTGAAGTTGCCATCACAAACTATATTTACTAAAAATAAAAAAAAATAAAAAAAATTCTAAGAATATTTGAATGTTTTAAACATCTCTATGCTAACTATTCTTTTTTAATGGCATTATCTTATTTACTTTATTAAGAATATACATGTCATGGAGAGCAAACTACTCACAAAAAATGAAAAATTGGTGATGGTTCAGCCACAAATTAAAATTCATCCTGATGTCATTGCAAAACTGTACGACTTATTTTCTTCTGTGGGACACAAAATACGATTTTTTTTTTAAGTGTCCATTCAAAAGCTGTTGTTTAACGTTCTTCAAAATATCTTCTTTTGTGTTCTGTAGAAGAAAGAAAGTCATACAGATCTGGAATGACATGATAGTGAGTAAATAATAACAGAATTTTCATTTATTGATTTACAATCCCATTAAGCTATAAACAGCACAATACTGTTTTATGACCACTCATAAGACAAAAGCACGCTTGTAATATCTTAAAATGCCACACAAAGAATTCAGAACTAACAGAACAAGAGTGACAATTGACTAAATTATACATCAAAAAACTACACATTAATAAACATGACAATAAAACCTACAATTGGAAATAAAACTGACAAACGGTCAAACAATGCAACCATTAATATCCATGCCCCATTGCATGCTTGGAGAAAGGCAAATGGGTCTGTTGTTTTTACATAAAAAATGATTTCTAATAGATAGTGTTATTTACTCAATCTAAGCATGATTTCTTCAGTGTAGAAATTTGTTTAGCTCATGTCTCATGAAGTAAAATATGAGGTGAAATTTTTTTTTCCCCATTTGATCACAATTTTATATATCAATTATCTAAGATACACGTTGTTAAATGACATCTGAGATGAACACTATAATGGATGTTATCAAGAAAAGCACATCTGGACTCGGGAGTCTTCTTTCACAGACCAAAAATAAGAGAAAAGAATGACAACTAATTTCTTATCTCTAGTAAAACTAAATGTAGAAAAAAACACAGTTTTTTTTTTTTTTGTGGGCTACTGCTTGCAAAGAAGGACATAGATGTAACTCTGAAAGAAGCAGCTTTACGGGAAATGTGCTCCTTGGTGAGAATGATCAGTCAATAAGCTTCAAAGGAAGTTTATTTGATGTGGAGCCAAAGAAAGAAGGGGTCGGGCTCTGGCATAGAAATGAACAAGATTGTCAACAAAGACATGACTCATGACAGATATCACTTTTTTTTTTATTAAGCTTGTACTTTAGAATGTGCTGTGATCTGCAATGTATGAGTCAGCTGATAAAAACTTCACAATAATCCATAAGTAATCCACACTACTCCAGTCCATAAATGAACGTGTTGTTCATCATTAAAATGTTTCTTCTTCAAACTGTTGCCTTCAGCTATAATACAAGTCCTCTACAGTACTGCTTCCTCCAGTAAAAAAGTAATCTCGTCTGAATCAGGAGTGAAATATGCACAGATCAAGCACAAGCAAAAACAGTCCAAAACGGTTCTAAACAAATATGTCATTGGATTTTGATGTGAAAGGACAACAGGGGATGGTCTTTTTCACTGGAGGAAGAGTTATTATTAATTATGGACTCATATTTTGATCAGAAGTGATGGTTTAAAGTCAAAACATCTTGATTGGTTTGGTTTCATACAAACATGCAGCTTTTCACTTCCAAGGCATTAACTGATGGACTGATTACTTATGGATTATTGTAATGTTTTTATCAGCTGTTTCTTGGACGCTCATTCTGACGGCACCCATTCACTGCAGAGGATCTATTGGTGAGCAAGGGATGTAATGCTAAATTTCTCCAAATCTGTTCTGATGAAGAAACAAACTCATCTACATCCTGGATGGCTTGAGGGTGAGGAAATTTTCAGCAAAATTTCATTTTTTAATGATGACCTAATAATCTGCCATTTTGGAAACGGTTTTAGTTCTAAGAATCCTTGAAACACTGCTACAGTGGCAGCTCGCTAGGTTTTGGAAACAGAGCTTATTAATTATGAAATATGAAGTCAAACGTTGAGGGTGAATAGTCTATTAAAAACATTGCCCACTCTTACAGTTAAAAGCTGTATTGACAAAAGGTCAGCAAACAACTAATAGGCCGACTGTGCATTTCTAATTGAAGGGCTTTACCACCACTAACTGCAGGTTTACAAGAAAATTGCTGAATCGGATTCATGTGTCACTGGACATCCACAGTTGTAATAAAATGGTGTGCTCAAATTCATCCAGCTGAAAAGGACTTAAATGGATGGGAAGAGTGCAAATCACCAGAGATCAATTAGAAGCTGCTCGCTGTCATAAAAAATCCACCTTGTTGTGAGCGACCAATTTGTTTGCACATTGACATTTGATTTTCCATTCATTTTGTCAGGTCTCACGGTGTCAAAGAACTACGAAGGTTGCAATTTTAAAGAGCAATTCCCTGAAAAATTATGGGCCAATTTTGAATCGTTTTCCTTCCTCCTGAGTCAGAAAATGACCAGTGGAGAAACAGAAATAACATGCTGAAAAACTGCTTGGGACAAAGCTGAAATAGCATTGTGAATTGTGAGAATAAACAGAATTTCATTCACCGAATTCAAATGCGTGACAAAACACTCTGTCTTGACACTCAATTAAAACAAACACAGCAACATAATTTTTTTTTCTAGTAAACACTGGTTGTTTCAAACAAGACTTGAAACAAACAATGCTTTTTCTGTGAAAAATGTACGTTCATGTTTTATGTTCTTGGACAATTATAAACGCTGTGATATCTTCAGTTAACTTGACAGGCAGCATTAAAAGAACAGCAATGCCAACATATATATTCATAACACTTTTTTGTAATTTTGATTAGTGTTTGTTTATAATATATTAAGTTGCACAGTTTAACAGATCAGTTTTATGAGTTCAAATATGAACTTTTGTGTATATATACATGCATACATACATACACACACATACATATATATATATATATATATATGTGTGTGTGTGTGTGTGTAAAATCAATCATACATTACATTCATAAATATCTGAATGTATTTATGTTTTAATGCTATTTTCTTAATTTATTTTAAATAATAACCTGACAAACATTGAATAATATTTCTTAATGTTGATAAATTATAAAATTGTTATCAGTTTAACTTCTATGAAGACCACATTACCTCACATTTGCAACTGAAGGCTTTGCTCATGAATATTAATTAAGTAAAGCAGCCTTCGCCCAATTTATTGGCTGAAAAGGAGGCGTTACTAATATTACAAGGGCGTGGTCCATTAATTAATATTTATGAATAAATAAACATTAACTAGGTAACCTTTCTCTAACACTTTAGAGAAAGGTTACAAAACCGGGGCTGCAAATTTTCACAACCGAGACCTTGATTTCGCACGTACAGAAAATGCTTTTGATTCAACAAAAGTTATTAAATGGAGCGTGATCGAATGTAACAAATACAGTCTTGGGAGGAGTTTTGAAATATTCTCAACTTGACACTCAAGAAATGTCTCATGGCGAAAGACACTGGAAAACTCAATAAACGGACAAAACGTTCTCATAGGGAAAACAAGAAACGTTAAACTTCCATCGCACACGTGCTCTGTCACAGTGTAAAACAACGAAAAACAGCTAATCGCATTGCAAATGTTATTTGCGCATATAAAGCAATGTCTTGCCTTATAAAAGTAGTTCTTGTTATGGTCGTTCACTTTAATCCACGTTCAACTGCCAATGCTAAAACTAGCGCGAACAACGAAGTAGGTGACGAACGATATTACTGTTTATCGCCCTCTATTGACCAACAGGAACAACACATAGAAATACTGTAATAAGAAGGTTTTTTTGGGGGGGGGACTTTATGAATCTTTCCCTTTCTAATCTCAGCAGTTACAGTGAAGATTTTAATCTGACAGAGATTGGACTCTACAGCCAAAGTCATTTTGTTGTTCTCATAGAGAGGTTTAGCTATGGCTATGCACTACGGCCACTACTTAGTCTACGGCCACACTGTCCAAACAGACAGCTTGTGCACGAGTCCCTGTTCCCATTCCTGTGTTCACATAACAAAACATTACAGATTTATTGAAGAACATCAACGAAACCATGTGTCAAATCAAACGGAGATGCTTCAGGCATCACAGTGTTATTAAAACTTTGGGGTCGTAACCTGAAAATTTCTATGATCGGTGTCCTGTGTGGTAGTTTTTCAAGCATACATTTTATAGCTAGGTGAGACCTATGTATAAAATATGCAGCTTCTCTTGTGCTTAAAATATTATGTGAAATGTGATGTCCCACTGGAAGGATCACATCCTTGAAGGAATTTTGGTTTGTGTAGATGATTTAAGCTGAATTATCCCATTGAGACAGAAGTGTCACTCAGCGCCTTAAAATTGCTGGTATCTCTAGCGCTCATTTGTATCACAGTTCCCCCAGCAACCCAATTATGACACACCCCACAATTGTCAGGACCGACCCTTTTACATGCTAAATCTGGAGGCAGGCCTGCAAAGCTGTTTAAATCAGGGCCAATAAACATGTGATTTATTTCCCAGCTGTTTACCTTCACAGACATAACCGACTGTTTTTGTAACTCATGTGTGTTTTTAACGTAAACTTGTGTGAATGAGAACTTAGTTTAGTACTCACATGCTGTGACAGCCGCTTTCTGTCCGTGTGCTTCGGATGTGTGCACTCAGAAAAGCGTATATCGGATGTTTAAACTAATATGGTTTAAAACACATGATTTCAGCATGATAAACATGATAATCAGAACCAAAACAGATGTTTTTTTAGCAGGTACTAGCTGTAATGGCAAAAGGGGGCGGGGCTCATCAGCTCATTTGCATTTAAAGAGACAGGCACGAAAAACAGCTTGTTTCTGCTTCCACTCAAAATAGGCATTTTCAAATTGATATAATAAATGATCTGTGGGGGATTTTGAGCTGAAACTTCACATGCACATTCTGGGGACACCAGAGATTTATATTACATATTGTAAAAAGGGGCATAATATATCTCCTTTAAAGGGTTAAATACAAATCAGGCAGTCATTTAGAGCTGTGGCACAAAGATAGATTTGTGAGAACCCACTACCCTTTGGTGAAAATGTGACACGAGATTAGTTAATGCAATTAATCTTAAAGCGGCTTGTTTTTGTGGGGGAAAACATTTCTTTAGCTGGAGAGCTGGATCATTAATACAGTATATAAGATAAAATATAAAATTATTTAAATAAAGTTGGACAACAACATGGCCTTTGCAGGAGGAATAAAGTTCAATTAAGGTCAATCTTACTGTTCGCACAGGTCTCGCCAAAGAGACCAAACAACTGCCAAACACTTATAAAGCTGTCAGTGATAATCAACTCAAGAATGAGACCATAGAAGATGGAGCCACTTGGCAAGAGGTAAGACAAAGAAAGAAAGAAAAAAACAAACACATGTTCTCATGGGAACCAGAATCTGGCAACACAATTTTGATTGAAGAACATTCTGAGAGGAACATATTTAAAATAATACTCATGGAAAAACTGCATGAAACAATAGCAAAAAATATGCTTAAATAACTACAGGAAGTTAAATGTAAAAAGAAATGGATAAAAGAAGATTCTGACTCCCTGCACAGTTCAAATATTTTCAGTTTTGTTTGTGGGAACATCAAATGCTGCATCCAAAGGTACAAAACAAATGGCTCAGTGCATATTGCAGGAGAATGACTCGACACCTGAAAGTGTGAAAGGAGGCCGTTTATGGACAGCTGAAAAAGCACTGTTTACTTTTACTTAAATGTTTTAATATAGTGCCGTTCAAGTCACCAGACAACTTTATTTGCATATATACATTGCATATTGAAAGTGATATTTTCAAATTGTTTACAATATTCATAAGTATAAATGAAAAAGAACCATTATTTACAAAGAAATTCATCTATTTAATATTCATAAAACAACTATTTTACAGTATAAATAGTTTATCAAAAACATCAAAAAGCATCCAAATGCACAGTGATGTCATAATATGTATGCATATGACAAAATATCTATTGTACAAAGTCTTCTGTCTTTTTTCTGTACAGCACGCCAGTATATATCTGTCCTCGTGTCTTTGGAGCTCAGATAGCCAAGGATGGAGTTGCCAGCCCAGAGACTGACCCCTACTAGGCCCAAACAGAGATGTGGGGTTTTCCATACTGATGTGGTGAGCTGGGTGTAGATCATGAAGACGACAACTGTCAAAGTTCCCTAAATAGTACAGATTCATACATGATTTTCAAACTGCTTGAAATACTAGTTAAACTATTAATTTCTTCTTGAAATGTTGTGAATACTTCTTATTTACGGTCATGAATGTGCATGCAAAGTTTCAACACATAGATTTGTTTTGGAAAGGCTGTATAAAAATTGTTATAGCCCCATTGGTTTCCATGCAATTTGCAAAAATCAACACTAATCTTAAAATATGCCAGTGCAAGTTGCTTTCAGTTAATACGGCTCAAACATGTGTTTTAGTCTGGTCGCCCTGACCGAGGGAACACTCGGCACGGACGCACTGGCACACAGCTGGCCGCGGGGCCTTCGCAAGTATGCATTTCCCCCAGTGAGCCTTCTGGCACAGTTGCTGTGCAATGTCAGTGAGTACGAGGAGCAGGTCCTGCTGGTGGCCTATTGGCCTTCCCGGGCCTGGTTCCCAGAACTAATGCTCATCCTTGGCCGATTCCTCTGAGGAAGGATTTACTGACTCAGAGACGGGAAAATGTGCTGCACACATCTGAATATCTGGATTGAAGTGTTCTGGAACAGTGTTGTAAATAAAACTTAACCACTGATTTCTAGTCGTGTCCATTTTTGGAAGGCCAAACAAAGTAGTTTCGCTTTCACAACGAAACACAGCGTCACACACGGCGGCCTAGAGTGAGCAGCGGCGACCTAGAGTGAGCAGAGGCCGGGGGCTACACTCTTAAAAATAAAGGTGCTTCACGATGCCATAGAAGAACCTTTTTGTCTAAATGGTTCCATAAAGAACCTTTAACATCTGAAGAACCTTTCTGTTTCACAAAAGGTTCTTTGTGCGAATAAAGGTTCTTGAGATTATAAAAAGGTAATAAGGAGATGGTTCTTTAAAGAACCTTTGACTGAATGGTTCTTTGTGGAACTAAAAATGGTTCTTCTATGGCATCGCTTGAAGAACCTTTTGAAGCACCTTTATTTTTAAGAGTGTAGAGTGAGCGGCGGCAGGCTAGAGTGAGCAGAGGCCGGGGGCCAGAGTGAGGAACGGCCGGAGGGCTAGAGTGAGCGGAGGCCGGCGGGCCTGAGAACGGCGCAGCCGGCGGGATCGGCGAAGG
>NW_015505771.1:301286-314844 GCF_001515645.1 Sinocyclocheilus grahami | reverse complement strand
GGCTTGAGAACGGCGCAGCCGGCGGATTCGACGAAGGAGCGTCCATAGGGCTTGCGGCAACCACATGTGGACGACCCCGGGCTGGACTCCGCTTCGTCCACGGTCAAAGTCGATCTGGCGATCCACAGCACTAAGTTGATGCATTCCCTCATCGACCAGCACAGATCAGCTCTAGGCATGACGAAGCGATATCATCCTCTTTTGGAAGGCCAAACAAAGTAGTTTCACTTTCACAACGAATCACACAGTGCCTTCACGACATGGCGGCGGCAGCAACAATACTACAGCGAGAATAAAAGTTACGCCTTCTTTCTTTGCGTGAACATTTGGGCGGCGTTATGCAAATCTTCCCACATCCTGATGTAGATATGTGGGGGCGTGTTAGAACCAGCCGTTTTAGTTAGGCGTGGCTGACTCTTAACTTTTATAAAGAATATCTCTTTGGATTTGAGACTTTAGTCTTTGCAACTTTGCAGATCTTCTTTACGCACCAAGAGCTTGTAACACTCCAAAGAGAAAGGAAAAATTGAAATCGCATCATATGACCCCTTTAAATAACGCATCTCGAGACCCACGCGTTCTGTTCCATTCAAATCGTTTTGGAATAGTTATATGTGAACTTCCCCTAACGACTTTCACTATTTCCTCCAGTTTAAAAACTGCAGTATGGTACCGTATATTTTATCAGATACTTTAGTATAGTACCCTGGTATTTTTCGTAAATGAAATATATTGTTTGTTATTTAGCATAGATTTTCAAACAAAACTATTATTTTCATTTCGCTTATTAACATTTACTTACAACACATTACATGATTTTACACACGCAAAGACCCACCTCTGAGGAAAAAGCCAAACTGGAACACATCCTATACGCAATGCTGAAACAACGGAATAAAAACGTTCATGTGCATGCAATCTGAATGAGTTCGTGAAGCCAGGAAACCAGACAGTGATGATTTTCATTAGGTTTTAAACATGTAGTGATTTTAAAATACTTTGGTAGACTGTTAAATCATAATTTATTTTATTAATAATCACAACGTAAGTTTCACAATTAATTAAAATGTTTCCTGACACAACCATGGACAAACAACCGTGATATTTATAAGTAAAACATCCACACATTCACCCATCAATAAATAAATTATTTATAACCCTGTTAATGTGTATATTTATGAAATTATATATGTATGACAGGCTTGGTCTTTCAGATTGTGTAATGTAAGAAATAACATTCTTATATAACATATAGGCCTGTGTCAGTCAGTCTTATGTATGTAGTTATATATTAAAATTTTTGGGAACCCTTTACTAAATAGAAACCAATAAAGCAGCCTAAAGCCAAACACGTATGACATTATTTTTCCTTAAAGGCTTTTTTGTACATGTAAGCAACTTAACTCTTGGATAAGAGCCATTGAGAATTCGGTTACATTAGACATTGAGGTCAAATGGACTCAACTGACTTTTTTATATTATTATTTTTTTATTATTTCCCAAAATGTAACAGTTAGTATTATGTAATTTTAATACAATTTAATTTAAAAAGTGACTATATATTAATAATATTATTTATGCCTAAATCTACCATTCATTGGTGGAAGGAAATCAATCTAAGTGACTGAAAAGTGGCAAATAAGAATGATGAATATTTGTCTATTAGATGAATAATACACTGCATACCACCTTGTTTTGACAAATTTTTAACATTTACAAATGTAGTATGTACTGTATGTAACACAGGTGCATAACAATGCTTTAGTTTTGATTGACAGGATGCACTGTGGCATCATACAGTATGAAAGCAGAAAGAGGAATCTTCTCAAAGTTGTCAATGACACAAAACATTGTTCTCTTTTAAACAGCAAACCTTTGTTAGAAAAATATGCTTACTGATAGCTTTACTGAAGCATATGTAATTAATTGTGTAAGAAGGTTGGAGAATTATTTAATTGTTTGGGGGAAAAAACAAATAACAGGAAGTATAATTAAGAAACAGATCATTATTTTTGTGCATAGCTATAGCATTAAGTAAAGTGATAAACAATAATTAATCCAAAATCTTTATGTACATATCAGGACATGACAAAGGCCAGAATTAATTTAGCTGAAGTCTTGCTCAATTCTAGCTGTGGTCCACACCCATGGGAACTTCTCCTTATCATTGTACTTTTGCTCCTGGACAAACACATTTTGTGCAATATAGGTTTAGTTTGGTCACACTGATGGAAACAATTGCAGAATTGTGAAAGAGAAGTGAAGTGCCAAACCACATGTTCATATATAACATAGAAACTGAGAGCATGATAGAGACATTATATATACAGTACTATATACACACATTTATTGATATCCTTTAGATAAGTGTACACTCATATGACTCTATACAGTACATCCTTCTGATAAATGTACATTGGACAGATTTGACATATTAATGTATTTACATCAGCGTAACATTCATAAAGCAATTATGTAGCTCATATATCTAAATATATATAAAGACAGTGCAATTTATAAATGTATATTATTTGGCATCACCCAGTCATTTTATCTCACCACATTCAAACGGGCAAACTCACAACTTGGGTAAAACATAATTTTGTTTGTTGTGGATTAAATAGTGCCACAGCATCGCTGCAAAATTGACATATTATGAATCAAGAATAGTGAAGGTTCGGCCAGTCCTGAAATAGTTCTCAATTTCTTCCAGAGTCCGGCCTTTAGTTTCTGGCACACATTTAGCTGTGAAAATGATATTCACTACAGAGACGACACAGAAGAACAGGAAAGGTGCAAAGAGTCCATAGGCCTCCTATATGAAAAGATATATGTTATCAAGTTTGTCTTTTATAGCTATACTTATTAAAAACTCACACAACTATGTATATGAAAGATACTACAAATTGAAACAATCAGAAAGAAAAAAATCTGAAAAATCTGAAGAAATATAATCATGCATAACTTGAGTATTATCAAGAGCAGGTTATATTATCTTTTAATGATCTTGAACAAGGATCATGTTGTTGTATGTGTTGTTAGGTAAGTTATAAAAAAATATGTATTTTCCAATTCAATATGTGTAAAAAAGAGATTTAGCTCACCACCACATGCATGAAGAGTTGCGTCAGAATGAAGGCTGTGATCCAGCTAACACCAACACACAAACCAGATGCTACACCACGCGCACCCAAGGGTAAAATCTCTGACATTAGCAGCCATGTGATTGGACCCCAACCCAAAGCATAACCTGCATAGGAGATTCATCAGCAATGTTATGCTGCATCATATTATACAGTACTAGAACTGATTCTAAAAATGAAGCAATTCAGTCCTGTTGTCATAATAATCAACAAGTTCCTTATCTGTCATTTATGAGATCCACAAAAAGCTTCTACAATAAGTCAAAGTGAACTGGTCACACTGTATATGAACAAACTTCCTAAAAACTCACCAAATATGATGACCATAGAGCTAATTAGAGGAATTAGAGTTACTGGATCGAAGGCAGGGCCTGTTGAGCCTCCATAAGTGCTCTTCAAGCCCTCGGTTACGGTAAGATTGCCATGGCTGCACGATGTTTTGTGGGTGTACATGGTCATTGAAAGCATGGCTATATACATCAAAAATCCTGAAGGAAAAAATATGTTTGTTTTTTTTCCAATGAATTACATTTACCAAATATAATACTTTGTTCTTTAATTCTACACAAACCTGAGGTGAACAGTAGA
Organism: Sinocyclocheilus grahami; assembly: GCF_001515645.1. Classification (NCBI taxonomy): domain Eukaryota; kingdom Metazoa; phylum Chordata; class Actinopteri; order Cypriniformes; family Cyprinidae; genus Sinocyclocheilus; species Sinocyclocheilus grahami. The sequence continues at coordinate 311,113 of NW_015505771.1, read as the reverse complement.
GCTTTTCGACCTGCTTTGTCCATCAAACTGGCTGCGATAACAACAGACATCAATCTTACAACTCCCACTAATGCTGCGTCATATTTCGGTTCCTAAATGGCAATAAAACATCAGTTTTTTAGGTGGATTAATGTGCTTTCAGGTATTTCACAGTGTGAATGAATAAACTCTTTATGACATACTAGTGATATAGCTGTCATGTGGAAGATGGGCTCCAGATATACAAGAATTGGGGTTATACCAGTCATCTGCTGCAGGAATCTCATGAAGACTGAGATTAGAATTGGTTTATAGTATAAAGGTGTTTTAAGATCACTCCATTGAGTGCCCTGTTGGAGAGAACATGCAAGTAATTTAATATTCTATTTTGATATAATGCATATTTGAATTTTTTCTTAATTCCAAGCAATAATTGCAGCAAACCCCCTTCTGTAAAACTTGCATTTTAAATTTTAACCAACAACCTTGAGAGGTTGTATATAAGTCAACCTCATTATGCAATAAAACATTTAATGCATCAAAACTTGAAATAGCTTTTTTTTGTGTGATTAAAAACAGTACAATACAACTGTTATGACTATACAATATTCTCACTTATTGAATTCTATTTGCATGACCTTTCAATTCTATGGCAAAACCACCCTGATAACATGATGTAATCCACCACAATGTGCCTTTTACCTGAGAATTGATACTGCGCTCAATTTTATTGAACTCGGTCAAGTAATCAGAATTGGGGCCTCTGAGCCATTCCAGCGATTTAACTGCTTTTGCTCTGTTTCCTTTCATTACATAGTAACGTGGGGAGGTCGGCATGAAGCAAAGCAAAATCATCATGATAACAATAGGGATCTCCCCAGCCACAGCCAGCCACCTCCACGGCAAAACCAAACCTGGAGAGAGACCGGAATAGCATCATTTATAAAGAATGTATAGGATAATGTATCTGGAAAATGCTTGGAAATTCTTTAAAGTGTTGGAGAAAGTGTGCTTCATCATACAACCAAAACAACCCAAGAAATATGAGCTCTCTCACCAAGCGCGTAGAGTGCTAGACTTCCAAAGACAGCTGTGATCTGAGGACATGAACCCAGCGCACCCCTCACAGCCGGGTGTGAAATCTCTGACACGTACACCTATGAGAAAAGACATCAACTGATGTTAATGAGATCTATTAGGCATACAACTGCAACCACTAATATTTCATGACGTTTCTTTAATTAAAATCCCATATGTTACAATGAAACTCTTATTTGTAGGCTATATCTAACAACACAGTGTCATATAAACATCCATCAGATCTCATGGATTCAGCAAATAATTCAGATAGAAACTAATATAGGGTTTCTATAGTATATATAGTTTTATGGAGGTAGATTTCAAATTTTCTTTTTAAAGATTTTTTAAGACCAAGGAAATAAAATGTAAGGAATAAACTGAAGACATCACAAAACGTCAATATGTTCTTTAAATGAGTTGCATTACATTGAGTCGTAACAACCCTTCAAAGTTTGAAAATACAACTTCCTACTGATCCCCATAAAAACAATAACTTAAGGCTTGAATACCTCTTCTCCCAAACACTAGAATATGAAAATAACTTTTACTGTACCAGATATTTGTTAGTTTTAAGACTTCAAATCTTCATTTTGAATCTCAAGTACATCTATTTTGATTTAAGGATGTTTAGATAGATATTTGTATTACTGAGAAAAATACTGAGGAATACATCGATTTTTAGCAATGCGTGCAACATTTAATGCCTTGACTTTATCAATTTCTGCTCTGATTTAAAGATCTTTTTAAGGCCTTAATTCATGGAAGACCTGCAGAAACCTTGCAATAACTCACAAATGTGAGTCTCTGCAACCAATTAATTCGTCAATTGTTCAGAAATCAATGGTTACACTATATTTATTTTTGTGGCAGGCCAGCAGACATGTTTATTATCAATACCTATTATCTTTACATTATGCCACTGTCATTTTTTATCAAACTTACTAAAAAACTAAATAATAATAATACAATTGCATTTTGCAGTGGCACTGTAGTATTTACAGTGGCATATTCATCAATCGATAAACAAGATGGACTAACAGATAACTTACAGGAATAGAGCCAGCCGTGATACCACCAGCGATTCCAGTCAGAAATCGGCCCCATAATAACATCCAAAAGTTTTGTGCAGCCCCCATCACAAGGAGACCTACAGCAGACGGTACTCCTGACAACATGATGCTTATTTTTCTCCCAACTCTGTCATTCAGCACCATGGCACTAATACCCCCTAAGGCTGCACCAAGGGTGAAAATTGACTAACAAACAAAAGAGAAACTAGTTACAAAGATGTATTTTTACAGTATGTTTACACCTGAAAACATCTTCTATCTTTAGACACATTAATGATCTTACACCAAACCATGATATTTGATGGATGTCCATTTGCAGCCGAGGGTCATCACCCTTTTGAAGCTGGGGGATGACAGGGGAGGGGAACACTAAGGCAAACCCAAAAGTAAAATTGCCCAAAACAGCTGAAAAAACAGCAAGGAATAGCCTGCCATGTCTAGGAAGTATAAACATAAATACATAAATGCACGAAAAGCATGACATTTCATTGAGACAGTTATAAATCGAGAACAAAGAAGGACAACGGAACGATGAAGTCACCTGATTCGGGCTGGTTTGTTTTTAATTAATGCAGTGTTTTCATCCGGACTGTCTTCCATCTCTCCTCCGCTTCAGCCTGCTGCAGACTGAACTGCTTTAATGCTCGAATGGGTATAACTGACAGCAAGTGAAAGTAAAAGCCCATTTTTGCAATACTGGGATTTCAAGATGAGGGACAAAAAATTAAGGAAGCAAACGTCAGAACTTCCTCAACTCAGATTTGAGTGAAGTAGCTACCAGCACTTTGCCGTACAAACAGTGTTGCCAACTAATTTTCAGAAAAAGTTGCTGAAGGAAGGTCGGTTTGTTGCTAAAAGTTGCTAAATGACGTTATGATGTCCTTGCGTAACCACGATGCAAAATTGTGTCCCAACATCAAATCTCAGCAAAAAAAATATTTCATATATGTTAAGTTAGATGTGTTTATAAGATAATATGCATAATATAATAAAATATAAATAACTGTATTTTTCAATACATTGAATTATTGAACACTTTTTTAAATGATTACAATTTAAGTTTTTTTAATAACTAGTAGTAATACTACACATTCTCAACTAATATGCTTTAAGCAGTGTATTAGTAGTTAGTTAGTATGCTACACTCTAAGAAAAGTCTGTAAAAATAGGGCACAATCTACTATGTTAATATGAAATAATTTTCCGAATTGGTTTTTTACCTGCATTTTAAATTATGCATTGTGTTTTCGGGTTACAGTGAATAATGGATAATGTCCTGGAAAATTACTAGTATCTTTTTTTTTTCATTTTTCTTGCAGTGTAACTGAACAACAATCACAGGTACAAGCTACTAACAAAGTGAATCATAAATGAACAATTATTCAATTATTATTATTATTATTAAATTGAATAATTGCAAATAACAGCTAACTTAATTCACGTGATGTGTGTACTGCTAGGCATCTTTGGTTTCCTCTTTCTGTGTAATTTGGATGGAAAATCTGTGCCTTTTTATTGTGAAAAGTTATCAAAACTTATCAAAAGTTGCTAAAAGTTGCCAAATAAATTTTTTAAATGGCTAAATTTGTTGCTAGGTGCTTTTGGAAGAAGAAGTTGCTAGGGTAGTCTAAAAAGTTGCTAAATTTAGCAACAAAATTGCTAAATTGGCAACACTGCATACAAAGGCAAAGCGGCTTCCTCCGCTTACTGTGGTTGCTATGGTTGCATCAACTGTCCGATCGCAGACCTACAGCTGCTTCTAGCCAATCCCGACGCAGGAGGCGGGACTTGCGTGAAAAAAAAACACGCAAGTAGAACGGCCCCCGCGCACGCGCCATGAACTCTCCCCCTCTTTTATGTGCCGCGCTGTGGCCGCCTCCCGGTTTTGAGCAACACGGAACAACAAATGTGAAAAATTCAAACACAAACACTGTTTTTACTTCCTATACGTCTGTCTATTTGAGTATTCCCTCCGTCCTTTAAATGAGCCATGGCGGTGAGCTTCGGCAAGATCGTCGTGGGGATTTATGTGGAGATAAAACGCAGCGATGGTGAGTTCATATTTGGGTCGCCTGTAACCGTCCGTTAAAGTCGTTGCTCCGGTTCGGCTAACGGATGCTAACGTTACCACACAAAACAAACCTGACAGAAACGGAAGGTTTAGATGGTTGGTTCTGGTATAAATCGACGTTCAGTGTTAAGTTCGGTCTGTTGGAGGTGGTTGCCGGGGTAGTTAACTAGCTTGTGTCAATCAACAGTGCAACTGTTGGCTTACGTTAGCCACCTGCTAAACCCGGGTGGAGTTTGTTTAGATATTCATAATGTGTGCGGTCATATTTGATATGAGCCCATTAACTTGCTTACTTGATGCAGATTAGTTTGGAATTATTTATGTCTTGTATTGGTAAGGAATATGATCAGTAAGTCTTGAATATTCTAGATTTATGTGGGTTAGCCATCTTAAGTCACTTGCAAATTAATATTTTGTTTTATAGATTGGTTGTGGACAGAGGGAAGATGCTGGTTTTACTCTAAGCAGCTGGTTTGTTTAGCTTGGTATTTTTGAAACTTAAACCCAACATAAGTTTGGATGCCACTTACTTCACATCAGTCACTCATTTAAGGTTAACGACATCTGAGAGTTTTCATATAGGCCTAGTCATAATATTCTGACTGTATTGTAAATGTAACGATTTGAAGATGACAAGCAAGTTCCTTGATGTTAAGTGATGTGTCATTCTTTGGGTTCAGAGATTGAACTCCATCCTAGTGGCCAAAGGAAATACTGACAGTTTGGGATTTAAAAAAAAAATTGTATTGCTTAATGTACATAAAACAGGGAACATCGCTTGGGATTAGTTGCATTATTATAAACAGATGTATAAATAAATTACCAATATTCACAGTTCATTCACTCAAAAATAGAACCAAACAATGGCTTTCACATGTGAAGTAACCTGTTTGATGTACTGTTTGGATTCTACTACTATTACTACTACTACTAATCTGTATTATATTGGTAATAAAAATAATATATTTAAAATGTTTAATGACGATTGAGATTAATTGTGTAATTACAAGTAATCAAGTATCAATTTCTACTAATGATGTCACAGTCCAGAGATGGAAATATAGTAAAACTAGTGTTGGTGTCTTGTAAGCATTCAGTGGCGTATCATTAGTATTCGCATCAATACTATTTGGAAGACTGTCAGAAGAGATGATGATTTGATCTCTTTGAGAAGGCTGTGTTATATTTAACTTCAGCTTGTAGCAAAGAAATAAGTGAGCCCCGGGTCTGACGTGATAGACAAACTACTCCTGTCTCTTTGGGAAGTTTCATGTATTGCGTAATAGAGGTGACTCTTGACATGCTCTCTGAAGATGAACAGTGCTTGTGACATCTTTTAACAGAGGAGGTCTCTAGTGTCATAAAGATGTGCCTTTACTTCAAGCTGGGTTTTAACTTTTCTTTTGGCCTGATGTTGCACACAGCGGTTTTAAATAGCTTGTTTTATGGCAGGATAATGTGTGCTTTTTCTTGCTGATGCCGCTGTTGAATAATTGCAGGGATGTCGACGTGTGAGTAGGAATAGCTCTGAATAATAGATACGGAGCCATGGCTGTTTGTTTTCAGTGATGCTCTGATACTTTTCAGTAAGTAATAGCACAACTTCTGAAGTGTCCTGAGAAGCAGATTGATGTTGACATGCCATCATGTACATAAACACTTTTTCAAGTTACCATTAGATGTGTAAAATTTCTAAGTGGATACATGAATGTTTTCAATTTGTCTTTCACACTTAGAGGTGTTGGGTTACTTACAGGGCGAATACACCAGGCCATGGTGACCTCTTTAAATGAAGATAATGAAAGTGCTACTGTGGAATGGATAGAAAATGGAGACACTAAAGGAAAAGAGGTAAGTCTAGTAGCCTCTCAGCTGCCTGTGTCATTAATAATGGATAGAACAACATTCTGGTGGTGTTAGGGTTCCGTATGAAACTCTCAGTCAGTGGACACATATGCTGTGTTTCTTTCAAATATGAATTATGTTATCATGTACCCTGAACCATTTTTCTCCTTAAGATTAGGGCATTCTGCATGATTTGGCAAAAAAAGTGATCAGATTTCTTCTTGTAATGTTCACAGCTTGTTCTTTTTTTCATAACAGATTGATTTGGAGTGCATATTCTCACTAAATCCAGATGTTGCTCCAGAGGAGGAGATTTCCTTGAGCCCTGTTACACCACCGCCTCCTACACCCAGCTCTGTGAAGGTCAACAAAATCCCTAAGGTTTGTATGAGGCCAGAGTTAAAAGTTGAACTTGCATTCTAATTGTTCGCATATTTTGAACCTTTTTGTACACTTGTTTGTGTGCAGAATCGTAGAACTATTGCACCGGGAAGGAGTGAAATCCCATCCAGAGACAATAGAGGTATATTTGTTGTTATATGACTCAGGAATAGGGCTGCACAATAAATCGAAATAAGTTATGAATTGGAGTATGGCCATGTGCAGTTATTAATCCACAAAAGTGATTTAGGTAAAAAAAAGAAAAAAAAAGTAGGGTGCATGTGCTGGGTGCTTCAGAGTGAAGGGGCAGCACATGCATGTGTCAGGCTCATGATGCAGTTTTTTCAGAGAGTGCACACTCCACAAGCACTTCATTGTGACTGTACACTAAATTCGTTATAACATACACTGGGAACTACTTTTTTCCTCATTGCCTAATTCTAAACATTTTTAGTGCTATAAGTTACCATTCAAATCTAATGTACTGTAATAACACTAGGGGAAATAATTGGCTATATGTGATTTTTTTTTTTTTTTTTTTTAAGTTTTCCTTTGCAGAAATTGCTTAAAGCATATTTGAATATTAAGCAAAGTTTGATTCAAAAATGACATTAATGGACATTAAAAAAAGCTTCTCCTTGGAAAATAGAGTTTTTAACAAATATCAAATATATTGATTTTGTGTAACTTTTTGTTATTGTTTGTTTGTTTTTGTGACATTATTGTATATAATTTACTGAAGTATTATTTTTTATGACTATTTATATATTTTAATTTACTACTCATTATTATTGGTTGAATTTGCCACAAATTTAGCCTTTGATGCTGATATGGTGTTAAATGATCAATATAAATAATAACAAGGTTTTGTAGACAATGGGGGCAAGTTCACCAGAACTGGAAGAAAGTGCATATAAAAAAAAATACACCAACTCAAAGGCTGTCAAAATTAAGACTTGAGTTTATTGCCGCATGAAAGATTATGACAGGTGTATATTGCTATTGTTAAACAAAATGTTATTTTTCTAAATAAAGTTTATTAATAATTTAGTTCGGTTACGAAAGAGTAACATCATGAAATGGAAATTCACCCTACACCAATTCATTCTTTTTTTAAATGCATTTTATTAATATTATTGTGAATAATACATTTATGCACACATAAATTATTATTATTTTTTTGATATGGTAAATTTTGATATAGTAAAAATTACTGTTTTACTACACATGACTTATAGTTGTCTTAGCATACTAAGCTGGTTGTGTTTCAAAACTTGGTGAGCTGTCACCCTAAGCGGCATTTCTGTGCATCATAGGCATGTTTTGAGTGCTCCTGTGATGCCTCAGTTTGCAGACATAGTCTCTGTTTGTCCAAGTGTGATTCGCTGACTCTTACGTGTTCTGTTTTAAAGTTGTCTCGACTCGGGGACGGCCGGCCCAGCAGCAACAGCCAGAATCAGCACCCCCTCCACCAGCACAACAGCCCTCTCAGCCCACACAGAGCCTGACCCAAAGTCAGCTAACTCAGCAACAAAACGGTAATATGACACTCCTCAGTGCTTTTCAATCTGTTATTGTCAACTCCCTTTTTCCCCACAGGAAAACGCTGAAAGCTGGACTGAGGTCTCCTGCGCACAATGTCATGCATAAAGAGAAAGCATCCTTTTGGAGTCTGAATTTTGCAGTAAACCTAAACCTTGCTCATCTGTCGGTACCTTGGCTCAAATCTTGGCTACCCCTGCCACCCCTCTGAATGTCAGTGACTGTTTGTGACCAGGCAGGATTGACCTGACTCTGAACCTCCCCGATTAATCCTCTTGCTTTGAATTTATGAAGCTTACTAGAGTCTGTCTGCTGAATTAATTAAAAACTGTTTTCTTTGTGCTACATGATGCAGCACATCCTTTGGGCAGAACTACAATTGTTCTAGACTGGTTTGATTTGCTTGTTTAGTGCAGGGATGGGACAAAATTGATTCACAGATATGCTGCGATTCTTTCTCAGAATTGCAGTTAAAGGAATAGTTCGACCAAAAATGAAAATCTGCTGAAAATATTCTCACCCTTAGATCATCCAAGATGTAGATGAGTTTGTTTCTTCATCAGAACAGATTTTGGATAATATTAAAATTGCATCACTTGCTCACCAGTGGATCCGCTGCAGTGAATGGGTGCCATCAAGTCTGAACAACTGTAAAAGCATCACAACAATCCATAAGCAACATTCACAAGTGCACATTTCTCTCCTGATTCAGATGAGACCACTTTTCACCGGAAAAAGCAATATTATGGATAGAGATCTTCATTAATTGTTTATTACAAACACACAGCTTTTTGCTTCACAAGACGTTAATTGATGGACTGAAGTCTTGTGGGTTATTTGTTAATTATTGTGATGTTTTTATCAGCTGTTTGGACTGATTCATTTGTTTAATTTTTGGGGAACTATTCCTTTAAATCGAATCGTGAGGTTTCTAAAGACTCCCTAGTTTGGTGTCGCAAGAGGAGTCCGTGTTCAAACTACACACTGTTTGTGGGTGGATTAAATTAGTCAGTCAGATAAATATTAATGCCTTCATTATGTGGCCTAATCTGTTATTCCTTATTCTGCTGATACTACTGTTTGCAAGTAATAGCAGTAATGTTGGGTATGTTGTAGACAGCAAGAGCGCATAGATAAATGTTGTTGGAAAAGGTCTGCTCAGAGAACAGAGCTCTTTAAGATGGAGAGGACTGTTGGCGCTACCATGTGCCAGCTGCCAGAGGCTGTGGCTTGCCTCTATAGCCACTCTGTCTACACACACAGGGCTCTACACTTACTTTTCTTTTTAGGAGCGCTTGTGCTCCTAATTTAAAAAAATTAGGAGCACGGTCAAAATTTTAGGAGCACCTTCTAATCAGTAATCAAAAATTCTGATAAAAAAATTAACCTTCCCATTACGAGGTGATATTTGACTCCTTAAAGTGATTACCTTTGTAATGGTATTTACAAACCTTTGTCATCTTTTATGTCAAATTCAAAAATATATATTTATAAGCTTTTTAACATTTCTAATTAAAACAACAGAATAAAAACAAGTAGAAAAAGAAGTAGATTAAGAATAAGTTACCAATCAAATGAAATCAGTATTTAAGAAATAAATCTGTGCTACAGAGTTGGCACAGAAGAACACACAAGTGGCTTGTAGGTGTATTTTCAGACATTTAATGAGGCTCCAGAGGGTGCATGAGTGCAATTAAATTCATGTTGAGGTTAATGTTTTAAATATAAAATTTTGAATATAGAAATATTAAATTATTTAAATAACAGAAAAGATACTTTAAAAATTAATCTAAAACTGCCAGCAAGTGGCGGCAAGTCACTGATTTTATCACTGAATCATTCATTCAATTGATTCGTTC